>NC_092867.1:55747920-55803822 GCF_032062135.1 Pyxicephalus adspersus
CCGAAGCCCTTGCCGAAATCCCCCTGGAAGAGAAGGGCCCTGCAGGGAACCATGGAGTGGCTGTTGTGCGTTACCTCTCTGGATGTAAAGATGAAGTCTATCCTTGAGCGGACGGATCCATCGGGGCGGCACCAGGAGTAGTTTCCTGCGCCGCTTCCGATAGAGCCTGCGACGTCCTTCAAGGAAGCTTCCGCCACCATCTCTTTGAGAAGACGGGAGGTAACGTCCAACTTTGCCATGATGCCGGAGATGCGCCCGTCCTCCTCTATTGGGCAGTTGAAATCACCGCCCATTATTACTGCCCTGATGGTAGCGAGTTGGGTCCTCAGGGTCTGGAAAAGTTCCAGCCGCTCATTCTTCTCAGGGGGGGGCGTACACGTTGATGAGCCTAACTGGCTATCCCGCCCACGAACCGTCTACGACCAGAAGTCGGCCACAGACGAGATCGTGGACAGCGTCAAGCATGAAACGCTCACCCCTGATCAGAATGGCTATGCCTGCTGACTTGCAGTCGCCACCCCCAGACCAGTAAGAGGGACCCTGGGACCACTGGGAGCACAGGTGACTGTATCTCCTAGAGGGGGGAAGAGCACATTCCTGCAACATGACTATGTCTCCTGGCTGAGTATCAATAAAACTAAGTACAGTCTGCCTTCTGACGGGGTCTCTTATACTCCTTAATATGATGGAAAAGATTGATATTTTAGCCATAATGATTTGGAGGAAAGTGACGCTTCAGTCGGAGACTGTACGACTTACACCAAGAGGGGGGCAGTTCCCTCCTCTTCTATCATCTCCCAGAGAGCGCTGTCCTCCTCCGTGGGGGTGGTAATAGGCTGGGGTCGTGGGGGATGCTGTCCAGATACTCGACGACCTCTGCAAGGTCCTCGGTAAGCTGGGCAGGGGGCAGTAGGGGAGGAGTTTCCTGCTCCGTGGCCTGCCTCTTTAGGGACAGCTCTGTGTCCGAGGCAGGGCTCTGGGGGAGTTTTCTCTTCCCCCATCCGGATGGGGGGGAGGGGAGTGAAGGCCTCTTCTGAGGAGAGGTCTGGGGGGGGAGTGGTGGTGGTCAGGGGGTCAGGAATTGTGGATGATGGGGTTGGGTCTGTGGTTTTGGGTTGGGTTCTGGGGAGGATGGAGGGGGGTTTGGGATTCTGGGGCGGTGGCGGACTGTGAGTCCATGGGATGAGGGGGAGCTTGTTGCTCCAGGTTGGTTTGGGGGATTGGGTCTTGGGTCTGTGGGGGAGGGGTTTCTGGGGGGGGACTGGGTTGGTGGGGAGGATGGTTGGTATTGGGTTGTGGGTGGGGTGGAGGGTGGGGTGGTGGAAGGGCGGGGCTTGCGGGGTTGGAGTTTGGGGCCAGGTCCAGTGGGCCTGGGGGGGGTTTTGGCCGGGTGGCCTGGGTAGGGTCCTGGGAGGTGTGGGTCTGGGGTTGGAGGAGGATGGTCTGGGAGGAGCAGGTAGGGAGGTAGGCTGCCCTTGAGCATCTGGGGGTCTGTGCTCACCTCTGGTGGACGGTCCCTCTCTGTTGTCGTGTCCGATGTGGTTGCCTCCATGTCCTGTGCCTCTCAAAACCCCAGCGTAGGACCTAGTCCTCTTGGGGCATTCCTGGTATAGATGGTCTTTTTCCCCCCAGAGGTTGCAGATCTTAGTCCGAGGACAGTCCTTGGACTCGTGCCCTGTGGCACGGCAGAGTCTATAGAACACTGCGGGGCAATCCTTACCTACGTGGCCTTCTGCTCCTCACCTTCTGCAGGTCCGGGGCATGTCCTCGTAGTGGAGGATTACGGAACATGGGCCGAGGTTGATGCACTGGGGCAAGTGCAGGAGGTCGCCTCTCTCCTGAGCTTGCATGTGAGGGTCCACTTACCAGTCCAGAAGCCGTTGGTGTCCAGGATCCGGGTCGGCTCCCTCAGCACCGTGCAGAACCTCTTCAGGTATGTGGTGATGTCCTGTCCGGGTATGTAAGGGCTGCGCATGGACACCGTGACCCGCCTTTCCTCCCGTTGTATGGGCGAATTGGCAACAAAGTTGCCGAAAGGAGATCCGGGTTCTTCCGCCTTCACTTTCCCCTAATACCTTCTGCACACTTGTAGGAAAACAAATGTGACGTAGAAGATTCCTCTCACGAAAGCCTGGATGGAGAGGGTCTCGGCCTTGGAGAATCCTTGGTCGATGACCATCTTCTTCCGGAATACCTCTGGAGTCATGTCTGGGATGCGACCATTCACCTCCTACAGCTGGAGGACGACTGTCTGCTTCATCCAGGGTTCCAGGGTTGGAACCCCATCTGCGTTCTAGCGTCTTCCGCTGGCCTCTGCTCCTGCAGATGCAGCTGGGGCTGGTCTTGCTAGGGCAGAGGCGGAGGTGGAGGGTCTCTCTTCCTGCACCCGGCTGGCTTAGTCCTGCTCCAGGTGCTTCTTCTTTTCCTGCATCTTCTTAGGGGCCATCTTCGCTTTCTTCTCGGACACCTCGGGCCTCTGCTGCGGCTTCGGCTTCGGCTTCAGGCTTCGGCTTCTGCTTCTGGTGTCGGCTTCCTTGGTGTCTTGATAGTCGGCTTCACTGGCTGTGGTATTTGTTGCCACTTTGATGGAGGGTGCTATTCCCTTATGGGCTAGCCCTGAAGTCTTGGAGAGTGCCTCGGCCTAACAACCAGGCGCTCTCCCTTAGTGGGAGTCTCTCTTCGGGAGACCTCACAGCTGAGTATCTGTTGGGACCTGCTTTTGCTGTCCCAGAGAGAAAAGGTCCCTCTCTGCCTTCGTCTGGAGCTTGGGTTCGGAGGGTCTGAGGAAAAGGGTGGCCCTTCCTCTTTAGAGGAGGGATCACGAAATAGTACCCCAGTGCAAGTTTTTTGTGTGGTGTTTTTGCACTTACTTTTTTTTACCGTACACGGGGTGTGTTTTAGCACAAATCGCGAGATTCGATTAAAAAAAAAAAAAATTGTATATATATGTCACACTTAACTGAGTGGTAAAGTAGGAAAAGTAAATTATAATGAAATAAAGTAAAAATACACAGTGTTATTAGTAGAAGAATTGGTTAAGAAAGGTGAACCCCTATTGTATTGTATTGTTAAGATTAAGGGAGTAATGGAGATTGAAACAATAGGGAATGAATAATGGTCAAATGATGAAGTATGGAAGGCTACTTCCTCTCACCCTATATATCACAGGGGGATATTATATCAAATACACAATTTTAAAAAAGGATAAGGATTCAAGGGTCACAAATAGAAGTAGGGTTTGTATAATTTTGTTGTAATAGAGCGAAAGGTATTAATATTTTTTCTCCTCTTATTGTTTTGAGTATTCTAATAGGTAAAGGGTTAAAGTAGATAATTTCATCACTGAAGAATATATGAGGAGGGTGGGAAGGGGGAAGCAGTCTATAATATAAAGTTAAATTATTTAGGAGTATACTGTGTATTGAGATAATAACCTTAATAAAAGATAGAGATCGAGAACTGAGAAATACTAAAGGTTGGGATAGACATATATAATCAAGCTTGAAGATTATGTTGTATAGAGAATATATTGTTTAATTGTGATTTGTTGGAAATTAAATATAGAATGACACATTTTATGCTGGCTTGTTTATTTGTATAATTAAAATAAAAATTAATAAAGAAATCGAAACAGAGAACTTAAATAGCTAAGGCACTGCTAGTAGTCCTGTGAAGTGTGCGGTAACTTGCTGTGGTAGTCGCTAATGGATCACTCTAGAAGAAAAGAGAGGCTACAGTAAACATTTTCCCCCATATGGACACTTGAAGAAACAAATATCTTTCTTGGGAGTCGGCATGGGTGCTTATAACTTGAATTGGTAACGATTTGTGGAAGGCGACAGAAAAGTCTCTAGATTTGGCATCAGGGTTGGAGCTATGGTACCAGATGGGGTATTACCTGGTTCAAAGGGATGGTATCCTATTGGTTTGAAAGACAGTTTCCTGCAATAAAAGAATGTGGGCTTTTGCCTTATGTTGAGCATATAAAAGCTGGGAACGTTTAGAAGGGCTATTAGGCCCCTTGACATTAAGGGTACGGACCTGTAAGGATTTAGCTTGTGGGCATTGTAAAGATATTTGTGGCAACAAGTGGGTTATAAAATTCTTTTTGGAGGGAAGAGGGGGGAGAGGGACTAAACTAGGAGTTAGGAGGAGAACCCCAAGCGGGTGAGGTGGGCTTACTCACAGCCGCAGGGTGAATATCTAACTCGGGGGTAGGAAAAGGGATGTAATCCAAATTTCCGTCAACCAAGGATGGCACGCCTATGTAGGGAAGTGTCAGCTAACAGCGGTATCCGTCCAATCCCGTCTGAGGGATCCCACATAAACCAAAAACACGGGGATAAGTCGAATTTAGCAAATCAGAATATCTAAGGAACCTAGAAATGTCCAGAGATGGCAGCAATAAAAACATCAACATATTCTAAAAGAGCTACTGGTAAAACTACTTGGCAAAGTTCAGTTACCCCACAAAAAAAAAAAAAAAAAAAAAAGAGGAGACGGATCTAGAGTGAGATGCCATCTCCATATATATCGGTGCCTCAAAAAAGGCAATATCAAAATGTAACCCAGCATGAATTGTATAAAGTCAATGCGGGGGGTCCATCCAGGGGTACGTCGGGATTCGCCCTTGCTAGGTTGTCCAGCAGCCCCTAGGTGGCAGCACCGCATCAACTTGTATGATAGAAGCATCAATTTATATATCAAACTAAGGCTAAAGTGCCAGTGAAAAAACAGGTTTTAGTTACTAGACCATGACTCATTAATACAGAAGATAGGGAGTCCAGACATAGGGTGACCAGCCATATTCATCCGTACGGAAACAGCATATAACATGTGAAGTCGTCCTTGTAACACAAGTAAGTGAGCCAGACATCCGCATTCAGGGATAATGACGTATCCTGACAACCATAAAGATCCACATGGAAATCCAGGAAATCTGTGTTCATAAATAAAGGGATCAACAAAGCAGTAGGTGATCACCAAAACATGAGAACCGCAAAATCAATAATTCATGTCCAAAAAAACCTCAGGGACAAGGCAACCATGGTAAAAAAAAAAGCCTGATGAAAGAACAAGTGTCTCCCTGAGGCCTAGTAACAACCAAAGAACAACAAAACACCAAAAGTAGTTCAACTTATCTTAATAGCAAATAGAGAAGCAGGAACTCGTATCAACCGCATAGCAGGAAGTGTGAGGCCAGACTAAATGGAGGAGCAGTAATGACCATCAGCTGCAGCTGATACAAGGGGTGTAGTCATTACAAACAACAACACAGAAACAAGTAAAAACAAAGAGACAGATAACTTCACGTGCATCTTGTCTGACAGATCTTCAACTTCAGTGACTGAAAAGACTGTGACATCAGCAGGCTAAACTTTCAAAGTGAGATGGTTACGCTGAGTTGTACTAGCTTCACACGTTTTGAGCGGACGGAGTCCCTGGAGTGGGAGTTAAAGCAGAAGGCCAAGACAGGGGTGCAACATGGAAAAGAAGAGGAAGGGGCAGCGCACAGGTAAGTAGGAGGCAAGCTGTAAGGAGCATGGGCATCGTAGAGGGCCAATCCGGTAGGTTTGATATTGGGGAGCTGTAAGACTTTCAACAGTTGAGGTAAATCTGCAGGATGGAAGAATATGCGGTTTCTGCCCCCTTGGAGAATAATGTGAACAATGGAGAGCCTGAAGCAGAAGAGTCCTCCATGGTGCCTTGTAAGGAAGAGCTGCTGATGGGTGATCCTGTATGACTTTGCGGGTGAAGGGAAGGTGGCCCACTAAGCTCAGGGGAAGCTGGTTCCTGAGGAAAGACAGATGCTTGGGTTTCCGATGACCGTAGCCTCACTTCCGGAGCCGCAGTCGATTTGCCGCCTGGTTCATTGGGGCCCGCGCGCCTGATACAAAGAAGCAGGCCAGCCCGCCGGCTGGCCGGCTTCTTTGTATCACACTGGGTCACGCTGCACGCAAGGAGTTTTGTTGTAGGCATAGACTTGAAATTAGTGAAGCTCCGCCCTACAAACTAGCAAGTCATTGGCTGATTTTACCGAAAGTTATTGAATGAATAGAAAGTTAGGGGCGTGACCAGCTCTAACCAATAAACATCTAGCACGATGTATAAATGGACTCGTCTCCCGTGTGTTTTACATTCTTCTATCTCGTCTTGAGTGAGAAGTGTAGTTTCAGCGATGGCTAGAACTAAACAGACAGCCCGAAAATCCACCGGAGGGAAAGCTCCCGGCAAGCAGCTGGCTACTAAAGCCGCCCATAAGAGCACCCCAGCCACCGGCGGAGTGAGGAAACCTCACCGTTACAGGCCCGGCACTGTGGCTCTCCGAGAGATCCGCCGCTACCAGAAATCCACCGAGCTACTCATCGGCAAGCTGCCCTTCCAGCGCCTGGTCAGGGAGATCGTCCAGGACTTCAAGACCGACCTGGGCTTCCAGAGCTCCGCTGTCATGGCTCTGCAGGAGGCCAGCGAGGCTTATCTGGTCGGACTGTTCGAGGACATCAATCTGTGCGCCATCCACGCCAAGAGGGTCACCATCATGCCCAAGGACATACAACTGGCCCGCAGAATCCGCGGAGAGAGGGCATAAATGTCATCCATCAAAACCAGCATAACACAAAGGCTCTTCTCAGAGCCACCACATTCTCCATACAAAGAGCTGAATGCTTTCTGCCAGGGACTACAATTCGAATCCATGCTGTCCTAGGCCGGGTCTGGCGGTGCTTTGTAGAGGGATTCTGGGGGTGCAGAAATAAATTATACACAACTGGTGTATTTACAGGGCTTTTCCTATGTACAGGTCAGAATGTCTGCAGGGTTCAGAGATCTGATCTCCATTTTATGAAATGTGATCTATGGTACCTCAGATCAGATCTGTCATACTTATTACTATTCTCTTGAGCTTTCTGGTATGGCAGCAAGGAGCTCCCCTGTAAAATAGGATTATTATTGTACGATCTATATTTTGTACATCGATATCATAACGTATTCTGCATCTTCTCCGTATGATTTGTCCGTTATAAAATGTCACGTGCTGCTTCCTTAATAACGGCCAAATAATTTTGGCAGACAATTTAAAAAGCAAACCGTTATGCACAGCCAATCACAATCATGACACTCCCGTTATAAGCCAATAGGAAAATGCGTAAAAGTTGATATATTGGATATCTTATCACTTGACATCTGTCATAGGACGTTACCACTAAAATCTTCAAATTATGGGGATAGCGATTACTGGTGGACACGCCCACAGCTAAATTCCCACCTAAATTCTACCAACCATTACAAGAAATAATTCATCCGGCCACATTACAAAAGAAAAAAGAAATAATGACCTGGAAATATAAAACTTCTTATATAGTGTGGGAAAGATTAACCCTTTATAGTGTGACAGTTTAATAGAATAGTCAGGAATTGCAGGGAGAATGATGGGCAGAGTTTCTTTCATCCTGGGAACATTACGTGATGTCTTCTCTATGATGCTAACCCTTTAACCACCATACATTGTTACAGCTAAACGTTGAATAGGCCAGTCATCGTATCCGAAAATCGTGTTATAATTTTAACAAGATGAACAATGTCACCAGGACCAGCATAGCTCTTTATATGAGGTGGGTGGCCCTGAGAAGGACCTTAGAGTACATAAAGCGAGTAGATGAGTGTTCAGGTTTAGCCTCCGAATCCGTACAGAGTGCGTCCCTGGCGTTTGAGAGCATAGACCACATCCATGGCGGTGACGGTCTTCCTCTTGGCGTGCTTGGTGTAAGTGACGGCATCGTGGATGACATTTTCCAGGAAAACCTTCAGCACTCCATGGGTCTCTTCATAGATGAGGCCGGAGATACGCTTGACACCCCCTCTGCGGGCCAAACGGCGGATGGCGGGTTTGGTGATGCCCTGGATGTTATCACGGAGCACCTTCCTATGGCGCTTAGCGCCTCCTTTCCCCAAACCTTTCCCTCCTTTACCACGACCAGACATCTCCAATATATATATTCAGTAGCACATTAATCATTTTCTAGAATCGACCATGTTTGGGCACCTTATACTTTCTGCCTAAAATTCTGAGAGCATATATTCCTAATGACCCAGTGATTATTACCTGTAGATCTTTAATTATTCAATCACAAGCCCCATCCTGGTTGATCAATGATCCTTTGTTGTCATATCCAGATATAATCTGTAAATTGTTGACCTGCTCTAGAGAATACTTCACCCTTAATTCTGGTTCAGTATTATCTTATACAATATTACGGGAAGCCTTTAGGTCAATCAAACGAGGACAGCTACTACAAATAGCCTCGACTAAGAAGAAAGAACGTACCCAGATACAAACATGTCTGGAAATAGAATACTCTAGACCAGTTGAACTACATAAACTGAATCCCACCTTAGAAACAGGTATAGCCCTTTATTATTATTATTATTATTATTATTATTAATAAACATAATTTTTCTAGCGCCAACATATTACGCAGCGCTGTACAATAAATAGGGGTTGCAAATGACAGACTAGTACAGACTGATACAGGAGAAGAGGACCCTGCCCTGGAAAGCTTACAATCTAGTAGGTGGGGGAATTTACACACAATAGGATGGGAGATATGTAATGGTGGGAAGTAGTGATGGTTTCAAAAGANAGAAGAAGATGGGTAGGCAAGTTTGAAAAAATAGGTTTTAGGTGCTCTTTTAAATGAGCAGAAAGTAGGAGCAAGCCGAATAGGACGAGGAAGACCATTCCAGAGAGTTGGGGCAGCTCTGAAGAAGTCTTGTATCTGTGTGTGTGATGAGGTTATGAGTGAGGAAGTCATTAGTAGGTCATTGGAGGAGCGGAGGTAGCGAGTGGGGGAGTAGTTTTTTACCAAGTCAGAAATGTAAGTGGGACAATAACTGTGCAGGGATTTGAAGGCAAAGCACAGAAGCTTGAATTTGATTCTAATGTGAAATGGAAGCCAGTGTAGAGATCTGCAAAGAGATGCAGCGGAAGAGGAGCGGATGGAAGGATGGATGAGTCTGGCTGCAGCATTCATAATAGATTGTAGAGGAGAGAGTCAGGTTAGTGGAATACCAGAGAGGAGGATGTTACAGTAGTCCAGACGAGAGATGATGAAAGCATGTACAAGGAGTTTGGTGGTCTCAGGGGACAGGTAGGGGTGGATTTTGGAGATGTTGCATAGGTGAAAGTGACAGGACCTGGAAATGTTCTGAATATGGGGGATAAATGAGGGGGCAGATTTAAAAGTGACACCAAGACAACGTGCCTTAAGGGGAGGGGTGAATAACAGTGTTGTTAACAGTTAGATATATGTCAGGAGGAGATTTGAAAATTGAGGAGGGGGGGGGGGGATGATGAGTTCTGTTTTATCCAGGTTGAGCTTCAAAAATTGGTCAGACATCCATGATGAGATGGCTGACAGGCAGCATGAGACCTTATCCAGGACTGAGACAAGTCAGGGGTGGACAGATAGATTTGAGTGTCATCAGCATACAGATTTTTTTTTTTTATCGAATCTCGCGATCCGTGTTAAAACACACCCCGTGTACGGTATAAAAGTGAAGGTGCAAAAACACCACACAAAAAACATGCACTGGGGTACTATTTGGTAAACCCTCCTCCAAAGAGGAAGGGTGTTAAAAGCAAAGTCTATATACTTATTCTTACTTATTCTTCCTATATAGTTATCAAAAATCTGCTCACGCTTCAATTATAGAAAAAGGCCTTGAGCCTCTTTGAAAAGAGAACAACATCATGGCCTTGGCTAATCATAAACTGCAGTTTATTAAATAAGGCCACAGGGTGAGGAGAACATGTTAATCTTAAGGAAAACAGTTTGCAGCTTGTCTGCTTGTTACGAGATAAGGAACAATAGGACTCAAGGCTGAATGAAACAACAACAACCGCAGTCCTGATAAGGGATATTCATCATGTTTGCTGATGTGTAACATTGCTATACAATACTATATGTTTTGTTCTGTATAAATATGGGAGCTTCTATGCTGAATGTCAGACTTCTCCTTCAGTGTGCCTTGAGCACGTGTCAACTGATTGTGAGAATCTCCATGCATGAATAAAGAAACTTTGCTTCACTGAACACAAGGAACTCCTGATGCTTCGTGAATAAGGCTACTGCCTTCCACAAGGGCCACCCTTTTCTCCAGACCCTCCGAAGCCAAGCTCCAGACGAGGGCTGGATACTGAGCCCCCCTGACCAAAGCCAGAGAGGGACCTTTTCTCTCTGGGACTGCATAAGCAGGTCCCACCAGATACTCAGCTGGGAGCTCTCCTGAAGAGAGACTCCCACTAAGGGAGAGCGCCTGTTTTTTAGGCCAAGGCAGTCTCCAAGACGTAAGGGCTAGCCTATAAGGGAATAGCACCCTCCATCAAAAGTGGCAAACAAATACCACACCAGTGACAGTGACAAACATAAAAACATTTAAATAATAATGTGCACTGTGCATAACACACAGGGCAACAGATTTTAAAAATTGCCCATTTGCACTAGCCGCAGCTAATGCAGAAAAAGGCGATGTGACGAATAAAAGTATAAACAGTGACGTGACTGTGCAACTTAAAAATCAGTGGGGTCCCAAACCCAGTGATTTTAAGGTGCCCCCGAGTCGCCACTCCAGGGGTACGACACTGGAGTGAGATTCGGACCGCTTGTCAGACCAATTGGTAAGGCCAAGCTTTCCCTGCCCCAACCAGCGGGTCAGTCAAACCCATGGGAGCTCCTTATCAGGGCAGGCCCTATGCGCTTTCTCCGGTGGACAAGGCCGGCAGATTTGCATAGGGCGGCCCCTTACGGAGCTGCACCAAAAGTAGACCGTCCTTAACAGAGGTACTCGTGCACTGCATTCTTGCCAGGAATGTGGCAAACGACATTTAATATAGATAAATGTAAAAATATGCACTTGGGAGCTAGCAACATGCATGCTTCATACTGTTTAGGTTGAATACATTTTGGGGGAGTGAGAAATGGTAAAGGATCTGGGCACTCTGGTAGATCATAGACTTAATAACAGCATGCAATGCCAAGCTGCAATATCTAAAGCTAGTAAAGTACTTTCTTATATTGAAAGAGGAATAAACTGCAGAAGTAGAGACATAATCCTGCCCCTGTACAAAGCATTGGTCAGACCACATCTGGGAATTCCTATTATTAGGCCTTTTGAATCTGTATGTGTGTTAGCTGTTAACCCATGTGTTAGTTGTAAACCCATAACCGTTACCCCTGAGGTTTATGTAAAAGTGGGGGTTACCCATTATGAAATGATTGAATTTTTACTGCTTGATATGCCTTCCTCACCTGTAATTTTGGGGCTACCTTGGTTGCGCAGACATAATCCCATAGTTGGCTGTGATTCGGGACAGATTGTTAAATGATTTGAGAATTGTTTAGTAAGATCACTACCTCTCCCTGTTGCTGGTACATCCCTAGAAAAGCTGCCCAGTCCTTATTGGGCCCTCTTGGATGTATTCTCTCTTCAGGCTGCGGATGTTCTTCCACCGGGGGCATCTCTATAATCTCACTGCCCCTGAAAATTTGGCCATGAAAGCCTATATAAAAGAAAAATTGGGCTTTATCCGGCCTTCTGCATCCCTTGCTGGGGCTGGTTTATTTTTTGAGGAAAAAAAAGATGGTAGCGTAGGAGCATGTACTAACTACAGTGGGTCACTGCTGTCCTTGATTGGCCTCAGCCCACAAATTAAAAGGCCCTACAAAGATTCCTAGGTTTCGCCAATTTTTATAGAAAATTTTTTTAAGAACTACTCAGTCGTGGTCACTAGTGTTGGTCGATTAGCTCACTATTCGATTCGTAAGCTATTCGCTTGAATAGAGCAAAATTATTTGGGTGGTCGAATGTCAAATTCCAACACTATTCAAGTCAATGGGGGAAAAATTTGGGTTTTTTTCAGGACTGTGTAGAGCTTCTACAGCCTCCAAACACATGTAAAAAGATACATTATAGGATACATAAAAAGATACATAACACTATTACATACCCCTGTACTTCACATGAATATTAAAGAGCACCTGTCACATCAATATTAGGCTAAAGCTAGCTACGTACTTCCAATAATTATCGTTAGAAAACGAACGATTACAACAGATCAACGATTATGCACAATTATACTTGAACAATCATATTGTCCACAATTCTGTACATACTGTAACAATATGATTGTTCAAATATAATCCACCAACAGTGTCCACACGCTAGATACAATCGTTTGAACGATGCAGGAAGTGACATGTAAAATCAGAAAGTGTACCGCAGAATCATGCACGATCACTGAACGACTCTACATATGATAGATAGTGAACGATCGTCGGCCAATCAGATCCGCCGTGGCGGTCATTCATTTCCAATGACAATCCTCGTTCCTTGGTGTCGTTGGTCACTTTTTTTTTAGAACGATTTTTGGCTAATAGGTTGTTCGTCGGTCGTTCGTTGTTCGTTTCTAACGATAATTATTGGACGTGTGTAAATGTTGCTTGCAACGTTTAAAAAATTAAAACGCAGGATAAACACGAGAAAACGCATTAAAATGCTTGAAAATGCTTGAAAATGCTCTCATTGCACTCAACGGAGGCTTTTACAAGCGTTTTAAAGCTTTTTATGAAAGCTTCTATTGAAAACAGATCTCCACCACCCCACCCTGGGGAATGAGTACAGGGGTACATAAGACCCCTTACTCATTCCCTGAATAAAATATGGGTAAATATGAGTTAAAATATGTGTAAAAAATAGGACAAGGCTTTAAAGTTAAATTATTTTATTAATTGTGTGTGTGTTTGTGTAACTAAACTTTTTTTTCAGGTTATCCCAATGACAGGATGATTCCCAGGGCTGCAGTCTTGACATGAGCAGTCCCATGGGTCCTCCTGACAGTGAGGGATCCCCCGGGCACTAGGGGTTAAATGAGGACAAGCCTCTCCATTCACCCCTAGTGCTCTGTGATTGGCTGAGGTTTTAGGTTTCTCAGCCTTTCAGGCACTAGACTTGAATGGGGAGCCTTGTGCCCATTCATCTCTAGTGCTCTGTAATTGGCTGAGAAATAGAAAACCCTGATGACAGCTCAAGCATCATCAGGATTTCCCTTTCCTCAGCCAATCAGGGAGCAGAGCAATCAGCTCTATTATGCTGACAGCTCTGCTTCCCTGATTACTCCCTCAGCCCTAGAGGAGTTGTAGTATGTGTCACAGATACAGAACACATGTCAATGTGTGATGAATGGAGATACATATCCCCATTGAACCTTTATTGCCCTGGTATCGCCTGAGGTTACAGCTAATTGGAGGCACGTGCAAAGTTCCCACGGTCCGGGGATCCCACAATGACATTATCATAATGTCATTGTCAGATAACCTGTAAAAATAAAAATAAAAAATTAGTTAAAATAAAAACACACAATAAATAAATTCATTTAAGAATAATTTTTATATTTTTTTCCCAAATTTTTGCAGTCGAATCCCATGTTTTTCGGGTCTGGTCTATCCCAATTTTGGAAAGCCATATTCGGTTTGAATATAAGGACAACTCCCCTTACTGATCTGACACGGAAGGGAGCAAATTCTTCCCAGTGGCCAACCCAGGCTTGTGAAGCCTTTAAAAGATTGAAAGAGGCTTTTTGTTCCACCCATATCCTTGTACATATAGATATCCAGCAATTCTTCTTTGTGGAGGTAAATGCATCCGATACGGGGGAAACCCAGAACGTTTACACCCTTGTGCCTTCTTTTCCCATATATTTTCTCCAGCGGGACAAAATTATGACATTGGAAATTGAGAACTCTTTTCTATCAAATTAGCTTTTGAGGAGTGGAGACACTGGTTGGGGGGGGGGGGGGGGCAGAGCATCCAGTAACTGTATTTACTGACCATAAGAATCTAAAGTACATAGAGGGAGCCAAATGGTTGAATTCCCGACAAGCACGTTGGGCATTATTTTTTTCACATTTTAACTTTACCATTACATACAGACAGGGGTCAGAAGGCAAAAAAACCATGTTACAATTTGCTTCAACAGGGAAAAAAAATTCCTTCCTGATTCCATGAGGCAATCAGATATTCCCTGGATTAACAGTCACTGGTATTTTTACTTTAAAGCCTTAATACCCAGTTATATTCTGTGCTTCTAGAAAAACATCCAGCTTTTCTTAAAGCAATCTATAGTAGTTGCTGAAACTACTTCCTGAGGGAGCCGATTCCACAGTGAATTCACATTCCAAGTGAATAATGGGGAAGAGAGTTCTCTGTATGGACCATTTATATATTTATACAGGGTGATCATATCCCCCTTAAACGTCTCTTCTCAAAGGAAGAATAGATTCAGTTCAGCTAATCTCTCCTCATAGCTGAGCTCCTCAATTACTTTTACTAGTTTAGTTGCCCTTATCTGCACTCTCTCCAATTCCACAATGTCCTTTATGTGAACTGGTGCCCAAAACTGGACTGCATATTCCAGATGTGGTCTGACCAATGCTTTGTACAGGGGCAGGATTATGTCTCCATCTTTGCAGTATATTTGTCTTTTAATACAAGAAAGTACTTTACAAGCTTTGGATATTGCAGCTTGGCATTGCATGCTGTTATAAAGTCTATGATCTACCAGAAACCCCAGATCCTTTTCCATTTCTGACCTCCCCAAATGTATTCCCCCTAGACAGTATGACGCATGCATGTTGTTAGCTCCCAAGCGCATAATATTACATTTATCTATATTAAATGTCATTTGCCACTTGGCTGCCCAATCAAACAGTATATCCAGGTCTGCTTGTAGTTTAAAGACATCCTGCATGGACTTAATTCCATACATAGTTTGGTGTCATCTGCAAACACAGAAATGGTACTTTTAATCCCAAACTCTATATCATTTATGAAGACGTTAAACAGTAAAGGTCCCAACACTGAACGCTGGGGTACACCACTAATAACCTTGGACCATTCAGAGTATGAATAATTAATTACAACCCTCTGGATGCAATCCTTAACCCAGTTCTCAATCCATTTACAGATTGACTTTTCTAAACCTATCAACCCTAACTTGCATATTAACCATCTGTGGGGTACAGTGTCAAATGCTTTAGCAAAGTCAAAGTACACTATATCAACTAGTGTATACTATAGTATACTATACTATATTCCACTGTCTACTTGTTTACTTACTTCCTCATAAAAAGAGAGTAAAGTTGTTTGACAACTTCTGTCTTTCTTGAAGCCATGCTGACTATCACTTATAATAATATTTTCTAGCAGAAAATACTCTATGTGGCTCTTTATCAAACTCTCTAGGACCTTTCCAACTATTGACGTAAAACTGGGTCTGTAGTTACCTTGTAATGACTTTGCTCCCTTCTTGAAGATAGGAACCACATTGGCCTTACGCCAATCCATCGGTACCTTGCCAGTGACTAAAGATTCTCTAAAAATCTCTAAAAATAATGGCTTTGAAATAACTAAGCTCAGCTCTTTGAGGACACATGGATGTTTTCCATCAGGTCCTGGTGCTTTGTCAACCTTATTTTTTTCCAGCTGTTTCTCAATCATATCAATTCTGAGCCATTGTGACTCATTTAAGGCAGTGACATTATATATTATAAATTTGGACTTGAGCTCTGCCATTTTCCTTCATGTACACAGAGCTAAAAAAGTGTTTTGTAAATCTGCCTTGTCTTTATCCCCAGTTACCAACCCAGAGACATCCTTTAAGGGGCCTACATGCTCAGATCTGATCTTTTTGCTATTAATATATTTGAAAAATGTTTGAGGGTTTGCCTTACTTTCCTTTGCAATCTGTCTTTCATTTTGAAGTTTTGCACATTTTTTTCACCTTTTTACATCTTTTGTTATATTCTTTATAGATTTCAAATTATGAAGGTGACCCTTCATTTTTATATTTTTGGAATGCCTTTTTTTTGTTCCTTATGGCTTTTTTTAACATCTTACAGCTGTAAGCCACATAAGTTTAAGAGGCTAAAATTAAAACCTATTACCTATTGGAATACATTTTTCAGTTTGCTTTTGTAGAACATACTTGAAACATTTCTATTTCTGTTCTGTGTTCTTTAAGGACAATATTGTCTCCCAGTCCAAGTCACAGAGAGCCGCCCTTAATATTGGAAAATTTGCTCTCTTAAAATTAAATGTTTTTATCTTTCCTGTTTTTGTTTCCTGTTTACAGCTTACATTAAATGAAATCATGTTATGGTCACTGCTACCCAGATTCTCTTTTATTTGCACATGTGTTATAAGCTCTGCATTGTTAGAAAGAACTAGGTTCAGCAGAGTATCATTTCTAGTTGGTGCTTCTATAAACTGTACCATAAAATTATCTTGTATTAAATTCACAAATTTCCTCCCTTTTGCTGTTCCTGTAATGCCATTACTCCAGTCTATATCAGGGCAGTTGAAATCTCCCATGATTAAAACACTTCCACTTTTTGCTGCTTTTTCTATCTGTGCTAGTAGTTGATTTTGATTGGGGCCTATAGCAGACTCCAATAATTTATTGTGTGTTATTCAACTCCACTCATAATGCCTCAACCTCGTTGCATGTTCCCTCCGCAATTTCTTTCTATTCACTTTTAGATCAGTCATGGGAAGAACAAAGCCAGGATTCAGCAATACCAACTATATATCATCATTTTCCTCACTCATTAAGGCTTCCAACCCCTCTATCTTGTTTGCTAGACTTCTAGCATTGGTGAACAGCCTCTTTAAACCATTGCTGCTTTTACCATCATTGTTTGCCAAATCATTTTGTTTTTCAGTAAAACTAGTACTGCACAATCCAATGTTTGTTTGCAACATGGGAAGCTCCTTACAATTATCCATAACCCTCCCCCTAACTATCCCCAATCCACCCCCTACTAGTGTCTGACCTCTGACTAACCTTTCTGCCACCTTATTTGAGTGTCACACCCCCCTCTGTCTTAGTTTAAATATCCCTCCACCAGTCCTCTAAATCGTTCCCCTAGCACAGCAGACCCCCTTTCATTTAGGTGCAAACTAACTCTGGCATACAGGTTGTACCCCAATGAAAAGTCAGCCCAGTGCTCTATGAACCCAAACCCTTCCCTTCTACACCAGGAGTTAAGCCATGCGTTCAGCTGCCTAAGCTCCCTCTGTGTTGCATGGCACAGGCCTATATAGCCTGTTATATAGCCTTGGAGGTCCTTTTCTTTAACTTAAAACCTAATTCCCTGAACTGATTTTTAAGGATCCTCCATCTTCCATCTATATTATCATTGGTTCCAACATGGACCAAGACAGCTGGGTCCTGTCCAGCCCCTCCCAGTAGTTTGTCAACTGCACATGCTGAACCCTGTGACCAGGGAGACAGCAAACCATTCAGTTGAAGGGATCCAGGCAACAAACTATTCTATTTGTCCTCCTGATGATGGAATCCCCTATGGCTACCAATTGTCTTTTCCTTCCTGCGTTTCCCTCCCCACCACTACAAGATGGGCTGCTCTTCCGGCTGTTAGGGGTAGCAGTAACATCTAGAGTTGCCACCACTGGGTCTGCCACCTGCACATCTTCACATAACGTTGCAAACATGTTGGGGTGCTCAAACCCAGGGCTGGCCTTCCTTTTCTGGTTGCCCCTACCACTCCCTCTAGTTACATTACCCCAACCCCCTACATGTTCATCCTGATTAACCTCCCAACCCTCCACATCGAAGCCAATAACTGCCTGCTCAGTGAGCAGGGGACCCCTCTCAAGGTGATCCAGTTATTTCAGTGTTACAATGCCCTTCTCCAGCTTTCCAATGCGAGATACCAGAAAGGAAACTTGCTCACATTTGTCACAGCGGTATTCACCTAGGAACTGTTGCTCCATTTGTGCATACGTATGGTAGACTGTGCACAGAACCAAACCTTCCACCTTGCTGCCACACATCTTTCCAGTAACAACGTTTGTTTTTTTACAAGGAGTTATAAACGTTTACTTACAGTTTGTGGTGACTAAAAGGATTTAACTCCTGCTTTTTCTGACTCCACTTGATTAAAAGTACATTTGTTTCACAAGCAAGCTCAAAATGAGTGCCCCAGGAACTTAAATCACCTGTGAAGCCTTGACCACCCCCTTAGAGGTCAGGAAGGAAAAAAAAGCTGTTAAAAACAAAACTGACACTTGAGCATTTGTAAAGGCTTGCACCACATGTGCTCGTAGTAAAACTCATCACGCAGCCTCAGCGGGCACCGTTCAGCCACTGCCTGTCCCTGACAAATCCTGGTTGCATATTACAATGGATTTCATAGTGGATCTACCGGTGTCTAGAGGATGCACTGTGGTTTGGGTGGTGGTGGACCGTTTTAGTAAAATGGCGTGCTTTGTACCCCTTCACAAACTGTCTATAGTTAAGGAATTATCGTAACTTTTAAATGAGAATATTTTCCGCTTACATGGTATCTCAGACAATGTAGTCTATGATAGACGTGTGCAGTTTGTGTCCCAATTCTGGCATTTGTTTTGTGCACATTTAGACATTTCCCTTTCCTTCTCCTCTGGTTTTCATCCTGAAATTAACAGCCAGACTGAGAGGACCAATCAGTCGTTAGAGCAGTACCTCCGCTGCTTTGTTTCAGGTTGTCAGGAGAAATGGGCAAAATATCTTCCATTTGCGGAGTTCACCTTTAACAAAGCTGTTCATTCCTCGACTAAAATGTCTCCATTTCAATGTCTTGGTGGACGAAATCCAAAATTCTCTTCTTTATCTAGTCCCCCTTCCAACATGCCTCTGTTGGAAGATTGGCTCACCCACATGACCACTAATTGGTCTCAACTACAACAAAATTTAAAGCAGGCTACCGGGCAGTAGAAACGATTTGCTGATCGACATCGTTCCAAGGAGCCAGAATTTGCTCCAGGAGACTTAGTTTGGGTTTCCACCCTGAATATTTCCCTTCACCAGCCCTCTACCAATCTCGGCCTGAAAATCATTGGCCCATACCCTATTGCTGAGAGAATGAATATAGTGACCTATAGGGTAACCCTGCCTCGCTCCTTCCTAGACTCCTTCCATGTTTTGGTATTAAAACCGGCAGCTAATGCGGCACCTTCCTTGGAGCCTCCACCCCTACCAACCCCCCCCCGTGGATGTGTAGGGTGAGCCTGAGTTTGAGATTGAGAAAATTTTGGATTGTCGTTGGGTACAAAATTATCTCCAGTATTTGATAGATTGTAGGGGTTATGGTCCAGAGGAAAGGATTTGGGTGCCAAGTTCATTTAGAAGAGTTAGTCAGGAAGTTTCACGATGAAAACCCTGAAGTACCACGAGTGGAGGGTCTAGAGGCCCCTCCTCGTGAGGGGGGTAATGTTAGGAGGCGCCCTCCGGTGTTGCCTCACCGCAGGAGGGCACGCGCTGCCTATTCTCACCGGCGGTTGCGCTCACAGTAGTACTAAGGTTTCAGAATCAGTGCCCTGAGAGTTGCTGCATCCCTGTAGCTGGGATTTTTCCCTCAGCATTTTCTGCACTGAGGCTGCACAGCTGAAGGGAATTGGAGCTGTGTGCAGCTGATTATCAGAGTAGTTCCTGTTAATCCCATGCTGTCATTGGCTGCTGGGGCTTTATAGCCTCTCTGCTCACAGTCAGATGAGCCTGTTATAGCATCTGCTGGGTTTACCTGTGTTGGATTGATTTTTGAGTATTCTCTGTTACTGACCTGTGCCTATTCCTGACTATCCGTTGAATTCTGCCTGGACCGACCTCTGCTTGTGACCCCGAGTCTGTTTGTGCCTTTCCCTTTGTACTTCGCTGGATGGACTGATTTCCTTTGTTTTTGACCTTGGCTTGTTTTTGGATTTCCAGACATTCTGAAATCTGCATTTGTGGGCTTTGTACTCTGCAATTGTAGGCGCTGGGTTGGCTGCCGGCCTATCTCCAGACACCATGCCTTGCCCACCAAGTCCTCCGGTCAACCGAGTGCTGGGAGATGCAACCAGTCTTCCGAGGCTGAGCGGGGGCTGCTATAGGATTGGTGTCTGGGGAACACTGGTATTGACCCGGGCCTCACAATGGTACACTCAATCTTTTACCCTCTATACTGCCTCAAACTTCTTTGCCCCCCAGGTTTGTTTCTTTAACCACCATCATTCATTCCATATCTATTAATCCCGTTTCTGCATTTCATTTTGATGACATTCAGCGGGGCGGAGACTGGGCAGTTCCCTTATGTACGGCTGCATCCCCCTTATGTGTCCCATCCACTCTGCTTTCAGGGCAACTGTGAGGGTGAAAGTCATCTTCCCACCCCCCACAGCGTAGACGCAGCTCACACTGGCAAAAGGGCATCACTCGAGTGCGGAAGTTCTCACTTTCCCTATACGGCGCATGCGTGAGTTCCCGTGGCCATTTCCTGACGCCATTCAGGAACACCTTTTTAAAGGGCCATTGCAGCAACCATCTTCTTGCTGTTATTCTTCTACCATTGCACCACCATCAGGCACCCACCTGCAGATGCCATTCATACCACCTTTTATTCATCATAGTGGCACTGGCTTATTTTTGTGTGTTATCTCACATTTACTTTTTTCAATTTGCATACGGCTATAGCCTTCAGTTTCATGCACTTTGATAGCA
This sequence comes from Pyxicephalus adspersus, assembly GCF_032062135.1. Classification (NCBI taxonomy): domain Eukaryota; kingdom Metazoa; phylum Chordata; class Amphibia; order Anura; family Pyxicephalidae; genus Pyxicephalus; species Pyxicephalus adspersus. The sequence goes on from NC_092867.1 coordinate 55,768,511, forward strand.
GCAATTCCCTACTTATACAATAAGCATTTATTTATATATACTCTTTTTGATCATTAAGCAAATCTAATATTTACACACCATTCATATGATATTCTAACGCAAGTACCTTATTACCCTTCTATTCCTTAATACAATATATATTATTTTTGTTAATGATTTATTATTTGGGATCAATATTGATTTATATTACCACTTGCAATTCCCAGTATGTGCTCTGAGGCTACCTTATAACTGACGTACGGTATCAATCTTTCTCTGAAATCCTTACCCAGGCAATTAAATGAAAGTACATTATTACTCCTCTTTATCACCATATTACTTATTTAGTACCAACAATATAAAACTAATTTAATTTAATGTCTACATTCCCTTTAATATTAATTATCAATACGTCATACTATCATCTACCACTACGCCATACCTCAAATATACCACTCTACAATATTCTTCATTCTTTAAATCAATTACCATTTAGGTGGAATATTGATTTATTTCACTACTTGCAATCCCCAGGATCTACTGTACTCTGAGGCTACACTATAACTGACCTGGGATATCAATTTCTTTTTCAATTCCTTACTCAAGCCACTACCTGTAAGTACATTTTCACTCCTCTTCATTACTATTTTATTCAAATAAGGAACCAATATTACAGAACCAATTTATTAATATACTTATATCTCATTTACCATCAATGTTAACGCATCGGGTCACACTACATGGCTTTTCTACAATTTTCACGGTTATAAACTCAGAGTGTACCTTGTATAGTTTATTTAGTCCAAATATTGACCTCACCTTCCTGGAATGGAATAAGGGGGCGGACGACCTAATCTCATGTTATATTATTGTATGAAATCTCTGTTATATGCTATGAATATAACTCACTAAATATATTAATGATTACTATTATCTTGCCTAAAAAAAACCCAGCTTTTTCTTTCTCTTTTCTAATTTTCAGAGAATGACAATACTGCCTGGTTCCCCAGCTGCAAACAGCTTTGCTTTGCCCACTTGCGACTCTATTTACCTGCCAAAGAAAATACCCAGTGTGTTGGATATGAGGTCATGTGACATTGGCTTAGTGCTGTAACATGGGGGTTGGCAAAGAATTCTTAGCTCTGTGTAAGCTCAAATAACTCAGATCTTTCATAATGTTTCTTTACTCGTTCATTGAGGCTAAATGGAGTGTGAGCAAAAGGAGAGACTGGCAACGAAATACAGCTACAAGAAAAATGTAAAAATAAAGATTTTACACAATTTATTGTAAAAATACCCCTTTCACAGCTTTCAGCTGCTACAGCAAATGCAGTTTATGTCACTGCACCTCTTTACTGCTTTCTGGTACCACAAAAGAATGAACTTCGGCAATAAACTGGGGGACATTCTTGTAGGATTACTGCAATTACTCCTACTGCCTACAATCTTTTCCTACTATCTGACCCTTCTTCCTGCTTATTACGCTCTTTTGTTACTGGCTGTACTTTCTTCCTGCACCGTCTTCCTAATTCCTGCACTCTCTTCCTGCTTCTTTCACTGTCAGGCTACTGATTCCAATTTCTTCCCAAACTCTCTTTTACCTTCCTGTACTTTCTTCTTCCTTCCTGTTCCCTGCACTCTTTCAACTTCCTACACATTCTTCCTGCTTCCTGCACTGTCTTCTTGTACTTTCTTCTAATTTGTGCACCCTCATTATTTTCTGCACACTTCCTGGTGCTCTCTTTCAGATTCCAGAGTGGGAAGGTGTGTCTTCTGTAAGCACACAATCATTTCCAGTTCTGTTACAAACAAAGAAATCTAATGGGAAAATAAGCAATGAGGTGAGTTTTTAGGGATAGAGAAAAGACAGGCTTTTTTAGGACACGGACTGTTTTTTATAAAACAATAAAGTTTATTTCAATCAAATATATTATAAAACTAGACAAAGATGACCTATGCTAGTCCTAAAGCTAACATAAGATAACTAAGCTAGGCAACAATAAGGCGTACGGTACAGCCCAATATGTTGAATAGGTTCCTCAGTGGACCATATCACACAGACATTTGTATATTATATATATTTATATAAAGAGGGAGAGAGAGGAGGAGGACAAAAGAGAAACCTCCGATAATGATATGGTGTAGTACTAATGTAGTAATTTGTCACACATTATATGAATAGTAAAGTTTTGTGAATGATCATTGTTGATGGCCATTTTCTTGTAGTCCAAGTTAATCTTTTTTGCTTGCTCTTAAGTAATTCATTTCAGGATTTTTTCTTCAAGTCAGAATTTATGTGGCATTCTAGTATAAAAGCTACAACATATAAAGTGATATGCAAAAAACAAGATGTATGGGATTTAGTTTAGTGCAGGGCTGGTGGCCATTTTGTTGTGGCCCATAACAGAGACCAGGGAGGAGCTTTCTGTGCAGCTGTGAAAATTCTCCTGGAGGGGGTGTTGACTTGGAGAATGTGTACCCAGGGAGGAGGAGGTAATAATGTCTCTTTATTGTGAGAGAAGGGAGTCCCAGCTGTCTGTGGACTGAATGGGGGGATCATATCACCTTAACAAAATATTGCCTTCCTGCCAGACCACTGATATATAGGACACTGGATGGGAGATCTGCTGGATGACTACCATGGGTTTTTTTTTCTAACATGATGCTGTAGAAGCACCCATAAATCTTCAGCATTCAGCTTTCCCCCCACAATCTCCTCTACTTTATACATAGCATGGCCATAACATAAATCATTTTTGTATATTAAAATTAGAAAAAGCTCCAGAATGGGACACATTGGAGATATTGCGCAAAATGCAGAAGAAATAATATATATTGTGTGTTACGATCAAAATGGTGGCGGAGGATCACTCTGAGAACTTGCAGGAACCTTCTGGTAGAAGATCACCATTTATTATACACCAACCAGCCAAATCAATATACCCATTGACAGGTAAAGTGACAACAAGGATGATCTGGTTACAATGACGCCCATGAAGTGGTGTGATATATAAGGTGGAATTTCTAGACGATGATGCAATGGAAACAGGAAGAATAGATAATGAATCATGGGTAGAAGCTGGGTCAGAACATCTGCACAATAGCAGGTCTGATAGAGTGTTTCAGGTAGGGTGTTCAGGGTATGCATTGGTTGGTCTGATCCTACAGAAGAGCCACTGTAGCATAGATAGCATAGATAGAAAAACTTCATGATGTCATAGTGTCCATGCTGACCCCCGTCCATCTTTAAAAGTGTCTACAATGAGCACTTGAAAACCAGAAATGAAGCTTGGAGCAATGGAACAAGGTGGCCTGGTTTAATGAATCTTCTATATCATAAATATGTCATCTACCTGGATAAGAGATGGCAGAAGGGTGGACTATGGAAAGCAGGATGGCTTATCAAAGCAAGGGTTCGCTGCTAATGTCTTGGTGCTGCACCCCATTGGACACCTTCAGAGGTCTTGTGAAGTTCATACCTTTATAGGTCTAGAGCTGCTTGGGTGACACATGGTGGACCTACACATTACCAGGTTGTTTTATTGTTTTTGTCTAATCAGTATACATATTTTTTGTACTTTATTATTTATTTGACATGTTATTTGTTCATTGTAGAATAAACTTTTTTAAATGTATCAATTTTAATTAGAATTACAGAGGAGTGGGAGTATTTAAAAGCACACACTGGGATCACTAGAAAGACATCATGACAGAGAACCGGATGCCCCTCACATCACCGGGTAAGAGGAGACTTTCATTTTTTGTAACGGAGGGAAGAGTATTAACGATCCACCTAGATACACACATCCTCTGATATAAAGACGGGTAGAAACAATGTATTCAGTCTGTGTGTGTATTTCCTACAGATGGATCCAGAAATACCCCAGAGAGATGTCCCCATCCTCTCTATTCTGAGGATTCTACACCGGAGGATCAGGAGATCTCTCGGGAGGATCAGGTAGATAGGACTAGTTTTAAAGAAAATTGTCATTCTACCATTTTATTATAATTCAGACTAATATATTAATTATTCTAATGTGATGGTATGTCCAGGATGACGGTTTGATTGTTGTCAAAGCTGAAGATGAAGATGAACCATATGTGAGGGGTGATGATCGGTGTAAAAAGGAGGATATTCCCCCAGTGATCAGCACAGGTGAGTAATAAATGCCAAATCTAGATTTTTCCCAGATTCACTATCACTACAGTCCAGTCCCAGTCACTATACAATCTCTTCATCTTCCCCCTCCTCTGTCAGTAGATAGTAATGGGATACAGTATGTGCCCAGTGAGGGGATCAGGAGCCATCAGCCTCTATTAGACTTCCACTCTCCTCCTCACATCATGTCATTGTGTGTCACCAGCCAAGTGATGTGATGAGTCTCCCCCACACACACACTCTCTGGGGTCTCTCATACATCTCAGTACAGGGGGCTTCACTCTCATCTTTATTCACAGACCCCAGAGACACTCAGAGAGAGGACAAAGCTGAGGAAGAGGAGGAAAAAAGACATGCAAGAATCAAAGAGGAGGAAATTCCTATAGAAGACCACATAGGTGAGGAACAAACACCAAATTTAGACATGATTTAAAATTTCTCCTTCAGTCACAAAAAAATTCTATATATTATTTTTGGCTATTACTCTTTGGTTCAAGACATTCATCAGTAACAACAATTTACTCTTATTTACACTCTGCACTGAATTGTTGTTCAGCACATTCACCAACGTATTCATATTGAATTAAATAAAAATGGAACAAATCTGATTTGAGTTCAGGGTAATTTTGGTTACCACATGGCTAATTGAAAACACCAATTTTAAAATTTGATTACTTTGTGATTCAAAACTTTTGTATGACCAGCTTAAAGCTTATACATCTCAGTACAGGAGGCTTCATTCTCATCTTTATTCACAGACCCTGGGGTCACCAGAGACACTCAGAGAGACGTCAAAGCTAGGAAAGTAGCACGTGTGAGGCTAGAAGAAGAAGAAGTTCCTATAGAAATTGACAGAGGTGGGTGAAACCTAATAATTGTGTTTGGCTTAGTTCTTAACTTCAAATAAATCCTAATAGCTTGACAGGAAGGGTCTATCCTTCATTTTCTGTCCTGGTAGTATTTTGTCCCAAAATGCTTACAATCCAATGCAGATGAATGTACCATTATATATGACTATATGTGTTTCTTACAGATAGGCTAAGTACCAGCGAAGCACCATGTCCTCTGGATTCTGATGTTCATGATGTTCAGGATTATCAGGTAGGCTGAGGTCACTGTTACTTACTCTTATTTCCAGTTTTAATGTTTCCTGGTATTGCTCTTGGGTGCCTATACTTTTTCCAGCAGGTTGCCTGTACATTTCACATAGTGTTAAAAGTTCATATGGACATGTTTAGATCAGGGTCAAATACCAGGAAACGGTTAAAGGAACCCTGGGAAGCTAGTAAGGAGGCTCAATGCTGAATTGGCTAGGTGCCTGGCTGTTTCTGGCTCCAGGGTATACTTGTCTTGTTCACCATTCCCTGGCCGCTGATGCTCCCCTCTTCTCTCATATGTGCACAGGCACTTGGCATCCTCACATACTATATGGGACTGGTGAATGTCCGAATGTCTGAGACCAATGCAGTGACGAAGGGATGGGACTTTGGGGGCCAGCTTCACAGTACCCAAGATGTAACAACAGACAGTAATACAGGTGCCTGTACATTGTGGTAGAATGCATGGTGACTGTATACCTCTATTGTGAACAATCCCTCACTCTTCTACGTTGGATTTACATGATGAAATTTTGTTTAGTCCTCACACACGGTTTGTATTGATTTATTTTTCAGGATACAAACCTAATTACTATTGTAAAAGTGGAAGTTAAGGATGAGCTTGGTGAATCCAATCTAGGTGAGGATGATCAGCATAAAGAGAAGGAAATTCCTCCAGGGATCAGCCAAGGTAAGCAATAAATGGTGGGTTTAGTAAAGGGTCACAGATTCCCCTTGGTACAAATGTTAACCACCCAGAAGTCATATTTTAGTGAAAGGTGATGTCTGGTGGGCTGGGTAGTTTCATGGCTTCTTATATGTGTTGTAAACTCCAAGTGTGAGATCATTCTTGTCCAACAGGGAATACAGCACTGGGAAGGTAGGAACCACAGCATAATGGGCACAGTTCAGTGAAGTCAGCAGTGTTTGTAGAGGAAGGAAAAGTTGGATGCCAAATTTAGAAGATTTTTGGCATCATCTATTTGATAGGGCTATTGCTAATTGTATTACTGCATATTTGCAGGGACAGGCACTCCTCCCTTTTTCTAGGCCAGGAATTAAGAATGGATCTGGTGCACCTGGCCTCCTTATATTAAAACAGCACCTGCTTTTGACACAGGGGGAAATTGCAGCCTGAAGCCAGATGTGTCATCCGCAAACACTGTGTGAGGCCTGTGCGCTGGGAGTAGATCTCTCACAGTTTAGGTCTGGTAGACCAGAGCCTGGAGGCTAAATTTGTTTTTTTCTGGAAATCTGGAGGATTTGTTTTGTGTTAAGAGTTTTTTTTTTGTGAATAAAAGTGGGCAAAGCACCCTTGAATTGGAACAAACTTCTGAAATACTGTACTCTTTGCAGCAAGTGAGTTGATGCTAATCTCCCACAAGTGATAGTAGGAACCCCTCATATTGGACACAGCAGGTGTGCAAACCCAGGAGCTCAACAGAGAAATTGTGGGAGCCCCTGATAACTAGCACAGTGGGTATGCAGAAGCAGGAACTTGGGTCAGAGATGACATTTTAAAAACTCTGGAGATCTACCAAATATTGAAATAACAGTTTTGGTTGGGCTGTCCCTATATATATATCATAGTATATATAGAGCTCTTTTTTATATATATATACTATGTATATACTCTATATATATTATGTATAGAGCTTTTTTTTTTTCCACTAGCATGCAGCTTGAATACTGCTTCTTTAACCCCCCCTACCTACACTCCAACCAAACGTGAGTAAACTATTGCCCTTGTTATTAATTTGATTAAAATTACATTAATATGTTGTTTTTTAAACATCAGATATGAAAGTTTAAAATTAGATGTTGATTGTTCACTTGAAGGTTTACTGTAGCTAACTGTGGAATTATTAAGTTCTAGACATCCATAAAAAAAAGGATTATTATGTTTTATTACAAACTAGATCTCTAACAAAACTATATTATTCAATAATCTTTGACAATCTATATGCTATATGTTTATATCTTGTATTTGTACATTATAGAAATCATACAACCTCTGCAAATTTATACCCCTGAAGAAGCCTATAACAGGCGAAACATGTTGGGAATCATGCGACCCTAACAGGTCCCCTTCTTACCTTGTTTTCAATCTTTATATGTACTTTGTATGACATTGGAAGGAGTCTTATGTCTAGATTAAAGTATCCAAACGCTGTGACAATAACAGGCATTTGGATATTGAGCTTAAAATAAATAATATGTACCTTTGATGTATGTACTAAATGTAACTTGAAAAATACACACTTATTTATTTTTGCACAAAAACCTCCTGAGTCTGAAACCTCTTTCTTTCCCGTATACCTACTATACTATGAGCTCTAAATAATCAACAAAGAGGTTGGCTCAACACAAACTTTATTAAACAAAGACAAGAACCAACACCAAAAACAAATATATATATATATATATATATATATATAATCAGCTATCCTTAACCAGGGTTTCATCAGAGGTTGTCTCATTTCCTTAAGCTGTGAGCTGTGGATGTTGGACTTCAATTTTGATGCTGATTGCAGATTTTGGGTCTAACGCTATTCCAACAACCCAAGAGCTACATACCATTGATGGGGGTTATTCATCCCATTGTCCCTGATGACATTGTTTTGGCAGGAGTTTACCCAAAAATGGTTTTCTTGGGGTACGATTGGTAACAAGTTCTGCTTTATTTAGTCGCTTTTTTTAATCGCTAACACCCTCCCCATTTGCGAAATCTTTACTGTTCTCCTCAATTTTTTTTAGATGGACAATACATCAGAAATAACACACATCGACGTCACATCACCTCACCGGTTGGTGAATTGGAGGATGACATCCCGTCTGACTCTTCAGAGGAAAACCGCACTTCCTTGAATCTCCAAGTACCTGACAGCTCAGACCTATCCTCTGAGTCTACACAGACGAAGAAGCTGTATTCTTGCTCCCAGTGCGGTAAATGTTTCCTCCGTAGATCTCGTCTCTTGAGGCATCAAACGATCCACACAGGAGAGAAGCCATTTACATGTTCTCAGTGTGGAAAATGTTTTACCCAGAAAGGAGGTCTGGCCCGCCATGAAATAACACACATTGAGAGGAAGCCATACGCATGTAGTGAGTGTGGAAAGCGTTACAGTCAGAAGACTTATCTTGCTGTCCATCAACGGACTCATGTACCTGAGAAGCCATTTTCCTGCTCTAAGTGCACCGAGCGCTTTGCTGACAAAGAAACTCTTCTGGCGCATCAAACTACTCACAAAGGCCAAAAACCGTTTTCCTGTTCTGAATGTGGGAAATGGTTTTCTTACAAATCACTTCTCGTCAGGCATGAGCGAATACACACAGGGGAGCGACCCTACTCGTGTTCCATGTGCGGTAAAGGATTCATCGATAAACAGGGACTGGTGACTCATCAAAGTACTCACTCCACTGACAGACCGTACTCGTGTCCTCAGTGCGGGAAGAGTTTTACCAATAAATCAAACTTGGCCGGGCACCGGAGAATTCACTTAGGATATCAGCCTTACACCTGCTCCGAGTGTGGAAAACATTTTTCAAAGAAATATACACTTATCAAACATCAGAAGCTTCATAAGTGACTTGAAGTGTTTGTGAAGGATTTTCCTTCACTTCCTGTCGAGGACACACAACAGGAATTGTCTTTCTACAAAGAGGGAATTCCCTTAGGATACCAATACCAACAGAAAGGGTAAATTTCCTCAGCGAGGATTGCAATACAAAGCCTGTGTGAATAGGAGTAGTCTGTGGATCATCCTTGGGTGCACAGGGTCCACCACACAATTATAACTACTTTTTCTAAATAAAACGTATTGATCCTCAAGCTCCGACATTCCACAGTCTGACAGGTATCACCCTAATATAGGGCTCCATCCTACAGGCCAAAAAAGAAACAATGGTTCTGACCCTTCCACACACAATTCAATAATTAGAAATTATACTCAAAACACAAAAAAAAAAACACACTTACCTTCAATCCCACAGGGTAGACCGATCCCACGGGGGGTGTCCGGCATCTGGTCCCGCGTTGTCCTGGGTTCTTCATACTTCGTCACCCGACCCAGCCGCAAAATCAGTGACATAGGATGAAAATAAAAAATTGCCGATCTCACTGCACATGAGATGTGTGAGATTAAATAAAAAAAAAAAAGAATTTTCACCCTACATAAAAGGCTTCTATACCCTTTTTAAGTAAAGTGAAAATTCTGAGTATAGGTATGCTTTAAACCTGGACTCCAGGATAAGAAATTGATGCCTAAATACAAGAGCCATTTGTGTTCTTACTCAAATATCTATGTACTTTGTGTATTTCTTTTCAGATCTGTGCTGTAATCCAATATGTGGCTTTACCTCTTTGCAGGAGCTTCCTGTAATACAGACCAGTCGGAGACAACACCAGTCACACTAGTCATGAAGCGAGAGCAGTGAACTGGTCTTGTCTCCACTCCCTCTTCTAGACATCTGCAGACAACCTATAGTAGGTGGGACTGCCTGGCCCCTCCCACAGCTGCCCTCTGCAAAGACTATGAACAGCACAATAACGACCTCACTGCTTCTTTTACAGGGCAATATATGGACATTAAAATATATACCTGGAATCCATTTAGCACAGCTAGGTACATTTGTTTGTCAGTAATTGTTTTATTGAGGTTTATAGAGAAGAACATAATACAACATACAAGCAAACCAATCTTGCTTAACATTTAAGATATGGAAAGCAGAAACCAAGGGTTTACATGGAAAATGATACATAATAAAGATTTAAAGCTTTAACACATATCTGACATATAAACTAGAGTCCTAGTATCCAAGTCCTTATAACATGTAAATGAAAATGAGGAGACATACCAGTAATATCTTAGTATAGAATATGAGCTCTGAAAGGAGTTCTGGACCCTCTGAACAAACATTTAACAACAGGGGCAACACAGAGAGGTCCTAGTGAGCAAGGGAATAAGAGACTGGGACAAAATCAAGGGGAAGAGGACCGAGAGGGAGAGACATGGGTCAGGAGGGGGCAGGAAATTTAGGGGTCGGATATATATGAATGAATGCGTGCCCTCAACACAAAATTATTCCTATCTACCACTATGTAAGGTATGTGTGGAAATGAGGAGAATTTTTTAAACTAGTCCCAAGCATGAGTAGGGCAATTGGACAACCTTAATATCTCCTCAAAACCTGTCTATCGTAGACGTGTTAGAGAATGAGGACACATGGGAGAGTAATTGTCTATTACAAACCAAGAGGACATCCTTTTTGGGGTTGGAAAATGAAGGGATGATAAAGTATGCTCAAGAGGTGGCGGTCGTCAGAGGCTGTCTAAGCCAAAAAGCTAGCTTTGTTCATGGCCGGGAGGCAACGCAGGATTGTCAAATATTGGTGTCATGGAACCCAGTCGTGTGCAAAGCTTGCCCCCTCAAATGAGATTATCCCAAAGTCACCTAATAAGTCAATTGTAGAACCAGGTAAAGGACTAGCCGGTTGTAAGAGAGGGCGATCTACCCATGGGAGGCACCTAAAATCAATCGGGTAGAGAGATTCCCCAAGGAGGACCCAACTCTTCCTTTCCCTATTTTGGAACCAATTGATCATTCATACTAATACCGACACTCGATAGTAAGATACGATATCGGGTACCCCTACCCCACCCCTGTTTTTAGGTTTAGCTAGGGTGCGATATGATATGTGAGAGTGTTTCGCCTTTCATAGGAAGGTCCGAAATAGCTTATGCAACTAATGGAGGCAAGATATCCATTTTGAGGGTGTTAATTCTTGCAAACCAAGAAAGTGGCAGAGAGTTATATTTCTGATGGAGGGGTTTGTAGTATGTGGAGAGGTATGTGGAGAGGTAAATCAGCTGCGTATAGTAATAATTTATAATGAGATTCACCTAGCTTGATGCCCTTAAAATCTGGGTTGTGCCGCAGGGCCACAGCTAGATGCTCCATAACCAAAGCATACAGAAGTGGCGATAGTGGACATATCTGCCTGGTACCATTTAATATCTTGAGAGGATCCGATAGAGAGCCATTGACCCATGCTCTAGCCAACGGTGAGGAATATAGGGCTGCTATCCTAGAGACCATATTGCGGCCCAAACCCACCGAGTGTAGCTCTGCATAGATGAAGGGCCAACTGACTCTGTCTAATGCCTTTTCAGCATCAACTGATAAAATACAGAGAACCCTTGAGGATTTAGCGTATTGGGTTAGTAAATTGGTTTTATCACTTGACTCCCTCCCGTGAATGAACCCAACTTGGACCGTATAGATCAATGATGGCATGTACTGGGAGTCTGTTAGCTATCAATTTAGAGAATATTTTTGCGTTGATAATAATTAGAAAGATAGGTTTATAGTTGAAGAAGATGAAGAATTGTGATGTGGGCTTCTAAACTTTGGGTTGGGAAGGATGTATCATCAGATATGGAAGAGAATACTTTCCTTAGGAAGGGGACAAGAATAAGGGCGTGTAATTTGTAGAACTTCGGGGTGAACCCATCTGGACCAGGGCTTTTACCCACAGGTATGGCTTTGATAATTTTGATAACTGCAGAAACTTTCTCCTCTGTAAACGGGGATTCTAAGTGAGACACCACCTCCAAGTCTAATAGTGGAAGGGTTGTCTCAGCAATATACTTTTGAAGATAGACAGAGGCTACAGGGTTAGGGAGAAGTTGATATAGATCTGAGTAATATCTGTGAAACGTCTGTAGTATCCTCCCGTGTAGGTGCACAAGGCTGAAGCCCCCTCACCAGAAGTTTACCTCATTTGTCACCATATTGGTATATCATTTTGTGAAAACAGTCTCAGAAACATTGATGTGCCAGGTCATAAAGCTCAAGTGACAAATGAGGTAAACTTCCTAACCCTGTAGTAACCCTTCCTAATCCTATCGGTCTGGAAGAGGGTTTTTTAAAGTATTAAAATTTGAACTTTTGCCTTGTGTTGGGCATATAGGAGCTGAGAGCGTTTGTTAGGGCAATTAAGTCCATTAGCGTTGAGGATGCGAACCTTCAGAGAGTAAGCCTGAGGATTGTAGACATGGGTATAAATAACACTGGGGAAAGCATTTTTGTTGAGTTGGATCTTACACTTGTGTTTTACTTATATATTGGGTGGTGAATCGAGAAATGACCCCAGTTTTTTGCTATCGCATCCATTTTTTACGATACAGGGTACCATCCATTTTTGTCAAAAAACATACAAATTTTACATACAACAAAAAAAAAATGAAAAAATATTTTGAATGTACTGTTTATTAAATTTCTTTTGTTCATACAAAGAATTTATTGTTACTCTGACATTTTATTTTTTACAGCAAAACATTTGAAAATTTATCAGGAACCGGCTAAAGTAAAAATTTATGCTTACAGCTTTTCCAACAACTCAATGACTCTCTTTTTGTCTGCATATTCTTCACAAAGAGAAACTGAATAGCAAATTGGGACTGACTCAAATATATTGTCATTGTGAAAGAGGACACACTTTAAGCTCTGCTTTGAGCTATCGATGAATAGTCGCCACTTAGTTGAGGTATAGTTTGGAATTCACAATTCCTCCAATAAATCAGGTAATACACAAAGCCACTGTCAGTTCTAAAGTACTGCAGAAATGCAATGTCTCTGGTTCGAAAGTACGATATCTCCGTTCCTTTTTCAAGTAAGTTTTTCTCACGCAGTCTTGATGCTAGGAGTTCTTAAGCCTTATTCGATAGTCCCAAATCACGTGCCAAATCAGTCAACTCATGCTGATCAAATCCCTTACAAACAGAGTCCTCTTTAATTTGAAACTCTTCATTATTGTTGTCACTTAGTTCCTTACCATAATCATGTTCTTCAAGAGAGGATAGTGTAACTAAAACCCGCACTGGGATTTCATCTAAATGAGCCACTGGGCGTATAACCGATAGTAGATTAGGATACTCTATGTTATATTTATTTTTCTTGTTATATCCTGAAGTTTTCACTATACAAAAGTAACAGTCACTGAAATGATCTCCTGGCTCTATGTACCTATGGCCAAACCATAGGTACACCAAATGGCATCTTATCACATGTTCCCTTTGTCCACATCCATAAATCCTCGACACACTGTTTGCACGCCTTATGAGGGGCCCAAGACTTATCTTGATCACCAAGTTTAACTTTGAAATATGCCAAATAGGCTTGCTCTACAAATGTGCTGATGTTTACCCTTTGATTGGTGATACTTCCACAGATATAACAAAATGAATCAGGGTTGTTTAGGCACTTACGACGAGAAACAGGAGAGTCAGACTTGATCTGAAAGAAAGGAAAAACGTGTGTAAGTTGAAAAATAAATTTTGCTTATTCACTATGTAGAGCAGCGCACAACCTCTGACCACACTGTCTTGCATGTAAATGAATAGCCTATACAAATCTATGCTACAGTAATCGCAATAATATAAGCAGTAGAGAAAAAACCTGACGTGATAAAAAAAAATCTAACTGCGCTTTCAGAATCGGCATACCTATTTTAAATACTGTAAATAAGTTTAAAAACTGAAGTCAACAAAAAAATTGTTCAAAATTGTTCCCAGTGTAATCGGAAGGCTCAGGTTAAAGCGAAGGGATAGGAAAGGAAACAAGAGTACAAGAAAGGAGTGTTGTTTGGTAAGGAGATGAGGGGAGGGGGGGAATTAATGGACAGGGAGACAAGAGGAACGTCACCAGATGGACAAGATGGGCTACTCTCTCATCAGTGGGGTGAAAAATTTATGTGGGAAAAAAAGGACTTATCCCAAACTTCCGTCAACTAAGGACTGTGGGCCTATGTGGGCGAAGTGTCAGCGTACAGCGTGAAATGTTCAGTCCCTCCTGGGGGAAACCCCAAAGACCCAGAACAGGGGATGTAAAACATAACATAAAATAAGAAAGCAAAGAGGTGTACAGTAGTTAAGACAACATTTAGTAACATCACATAAACATATTTGTGAACATAAGGGAGATCAGCAGACAAGCAAATGAACCAGTAACCTATTATAGCCTGAGTACAGAGCAAAACCCAGACTCAAAAGTAGTACTAAGATATGAAAGTACCCCCACCCTCAAATAGCTATAACAAAAGTAAAACTTGTAAAATCCCATAGGAGGGATGTAATTGCTATGGTGTGACCTTCCAAGGGCACCCCATACCCATACTGGCAAAGTAGTCGGGGTTACACTGGTAAACAAGCTGATCAAATACGACAGAGCAGCCCCTTGGGTAGAAACACCACGGAAACAAGTAAATACAGCACTTAGCAACCACAGAAGTAAGATAATGCCAAATATTTACCAATAATCGTGCAGCCTGGAGGACCAGGAAAAAATCTTTTAGTACTGGATCAATGTCCTTGAAACAAGTCTTCAATGGATCTGAGAAGGAAAGAGTCCACTCAATAGCATAGATGTGGGAATATGCATGAATTGCCCAGAGGCATACCCGCTTCATGATCCAGGGAAAAACATAAGCATGGGTGTGAGTAGCCCCCTCTTTCCAGTGCTATCAGCCGGAGAATATATAATCATAGTCAGGAGCGGTGAGGTGAGCAGGGAAATATAATGAGAAGACCGCAGGCCACAGTCCAAGATGTATTATGTCGCAATCCGTAGATGGAATAATCCAATAAACGATAGGAAGACAACACCAATAGAAATTTACTTCCTTATTGGATAGAGGATCAATCTATCAGAATGAGGCAAAACAAAGAAAAGCAGTGAAATGCTGAGGGCTAAGACAACCACCGTGTAACATACCTTAAAGATCCCATGGCGGGAGGTTCATTAGAGGAGAGGCCTGGCCAGCCAATTGGATAAGAGGGGCTTCTGCCGGAGAAGATAAAGAAGGAGAGCACTGCAGATGAGTAGGTGGTATAGTTTGGGGGCTCCGATTCAATGTGGGCATTGCTAAGGGCTATTCTGACAGTGCTATATGAGGGAGATGCAGGTCGTCAAGGAGTTAAGGGAGATCCGCCGGATGGTGGAGTGCGTGGTTTTTACCGCCTTTTCGGATGAAAAGGTGGAAAGGGTAACCCCACCCTAATTAAGCGTAAATTTGGAGAGGTCCGGCAGTACTTGAAGACGTGCCCCTGCATATTCTATGGAATCAGGATCCCTGGCTTTCCTCATAATATCTTCCTTGGTTTAGCAAAAATTCTGCAGTAAGGCACCAGAGGTGCTTACACAGTAGACATTCCCCTCGGGTAGCTTGGAACTCAGGGGAGTGGATTAAAGGTGGTTGTGGCTTGAACAAACAAACCACCAAATGTAAAAAGATCAGAAAATAGTTACTGGCCTCATCACAACCACCCTTCTATCTACCTAGCAGAGAGATGTGTCAGCTAATCACCCCTCTCTATAAGTAGACTCTTGTCTGGCAATTAATAACGTCTGTGTGTCTGACCACTTCCTGGAAAGTCAATGTGGCACAGCCGATCAGAGTGTTAGGAGCTTTCAAATAGAAATAGAAATAAAATCAGCATCTAGAAGAAGGCTTCCTTAATAACCATTCAATTCAATTGAAGTAACTTGCTCTAAAATATATATATATATCTTCTAACTCAGATCAGTCAACCACAAAATACATGTAAAACTGTCCTCGCTCCTGGAGGATAAGCGACCATGTTATTGTAACCCCGTGTGAGCGGAGCTTTTCTTTACTCTCGTTTCCTTTAAAGCTTCCTGTGCACAATAGAGGTAATGATGCTTTTCTGATTTACTGTTGTCATGGTTGTATTTATTTAGTGTAATGAAGTGTGGGAACATTAGATATGTCTATGTGTAAATGTTTAGCTCTTGGTATGCTGCTGTTGTCCCCTATCAAGGATCCATACATATATTTGCTGGCTAGAAGTATATAGATGTGAATGGGGCCAATGATTTAGGTTCATGTGATGCTTGGGGGAGGAAAGTATTCAGATATTGCTGCAATACAGCTGGAAGAACCTAAGATCAGAAATGGTTTCCCCTTTTTTGTCCAAGTGACCTTCTGAATCCAAGGGGAGGTGAAAAGAAACCAGGAGACGTTGTTAAATCATACGAAATGTCTAGGTGACAGCACTTGGCCACCATATTTGGTGTATACATGAAAATGGGTCTGGATATTTCATTTGTCTGTCTGAATAAAGCCTTACAGATTGTTTTTATTTTATTTTCAACTCGTCTTGGGGATCTGCAGGTGACAAAGCTACATACATAACCATTATAAACTATGACATTATTTTTATCATTATTATTAATAATATTATCAAACAGGTTTTTTATAGTGCCAACATATTATGCGGCGCTGTACATTAAATAGGGGTTGCAAAACAAATACAGACAGTGACACTGGAGGAGAGGACCCTGCCCCGAAGAGCTTACAATCTTCTAGGTGGGGGAAGTAACACAATAGGAGGGGAGATATGTAGTGGTGGGTGAGTGGTGAGGGTTTCAAAAGACAGAAGAAGATAGGTAGGCAAGTTTGAAAAAATGGGTTTTGAGTGCTCTTTTAAAAGAGCAGAAAGTAGTAGCAAGCCGAATAGGACGGGGAAGACTGTTCCAGAGAATTGGGGCAGGTCTAGAAAAGTCTTGTAGCCATGCGTGTGATGAGGTTATGAGTGAGGAAGTGAGTAGTAGGTCATCGGAGGAGCAGAGAGAGCGGCTAGGGGAGTATTTTTTACCAGGTCAGAAATGTAAGTGGAAGAACTGTGGAGGGATTTGAAGGCAAAGCACAGGAGTTTGAATTTGTTTCTAAGGTGAAATTAAACCCAGTGTAAAGAGCTACAAAGAAATGCAGCGGAAGAGGAGCAGTGAGAAGAATGGATGAGTCTGGCTGCAGCATTCATAATAGATTGTAGAGGAGAGAGTCGGGTTAGTGGAATACCAGAGCGGAGGATGTTGCAGTAGTCCAGACAAGAGATGATAAGAGCATGAACAAGGAATTTGGTGGTCTCTGGGGACAGGTTGGGAGCAGATTTTGGAGATGTTGCCTAGATGAAAGTGACAGGACCTGGAAATGTTCTGAATATGGGGGGTAAATGGGAGGGCAGAGTCAAAGGTCACACCAAGACAACGTGCCTGAGGGGAAAGAGGAAAACAAAGTGTTGTTAAAGGTTAGAAATATGTCAGGGGGAGATTTGGAATTTGAGGGGGGGATGATAATGACTTCTGTTTTAACCATGTTGAGTTTTAGAAATCAGTCAGACATCCATGATGATATGGCTGACAGGCAGCGTGAGACCTGAAGACCGGGACTGAAGGAGTCAAGTCAGGGGTAGACAGATAGATTTGAGTTTCATCAGCATTCAGATGGAACTGTAAGCAAAAGGAGGATATAAGACTACCGAGAGAGGGTGTGTACAGAGAAAAGAGAACTGGTCCAAGGACTGACCCTTGGAACAACAACAGGGAGGAGAGTGGGAGAGGAGGAATTACCATTGAAAGAAACTTGAAAGGAGTGGTCAGACAGGTAGGAAGCAAACCAAGAAAGAGCAATGTCCCTGATACCAATGGAGCTCATGATTTGTATTAGAAGAGGGTGATCAACAGTGTCAAAAGCAAAGGAAAGATCAAGGAGAAGGAGAAGGGAAAAGTTGCCTTGAGATTTAGCTCTGATGAGGTCATTGGCCACTTAAGTAGGGACTGTTTCAGTGGAATGAGCAGCTTGAAAACCAGACTGGAGAGGATCAAGGAGGGAGTTGGTACTCAGGTAATCGGTGAGTCTTTTGTAGACAAGGCGTTCAAGAAGTACGGAGACATATGGGAGAAAGGAGATAGGACAGTAGTTAAAGGGTAGGGAGGGGACCAGTGAGGGTTTCTTCAGGATATGGAGAATTATGGCATGTTTATACCAGTAGAAAGGGAGAGGTTGAATAAGTTGGTTAGGGCGAGGAATGGCCAGGGCCAGGGCGGAGGATTGGGCACGGAGTAGATCAGAGGGAATAGGGTCAGGTGGACAGGTAGTAGATGGAGATGATGAGAGAAGGGAAGAGACTTCATCCACAGTAACAGGGCTGAGGGAGACCAGTGATTGTTTACGAGTGGACGGGGTGGGTATTTTGTCAATTTTATCTCTAAAGTCTTGGGGCAGAGAAGGTTGTTGTGGGAGGGAGGGAGTCAATTGTTGGGAAGAAGTTGTGTGGGTTGAAAGCTTGGAAGGAAATGACAGCGAGAAATACGTTTGCTTGTTGACAGTGGGCTCAGTGTTAAAGCATTGTAGCTTGGCTTTGTAGTCCATGAAGTCAGCGCTCAGGCTAGATTTTCTCACCAGGAACAGTCTTTTGTAGTGGTTTCGTGTAATTGTTGTGCCAGGGTCGGGGTTTGGCAGGGCGATGGTACTGGTAGGTGGCAGGGGAAACTTTATTCAGAGCTAAGGGGAGAGAGTAGTTTAACTGGGTGGCAGCTTCATCTGGGGAGGTGATTTTGGAAAGGGAGGGGGTTAGGGATGCAAGCCAGTTTGAGAAAAGGTTGTGGTCAAGGTTACGGATATCTCTGCCATTGACCAGGTCTGGGGTGTGGCAAAGGGTCCAAGAGTTTAATAGGTGAATAAGGTTGTGATCAGAAAGGGGAAATGGTGAGTTGTCAAGGAGGGTGAGGTTGCAGAGTTTTGAAAATACTAGGTCTAAAGTGTGTCGGGCTATGTGTGTGGGGCCATTGATGTTCTGTGTGAGTCCAAATGAGAAGGTAATGGAGAGCACTTTGGCTGAGGAAGGATGGTTGGGCTCATCCACTGCAACATTAGTCACCGATGATGAGGGTGGGCAGGTCATGGGAAAGACTGTGTGGTGAGAGAATGAGACCCACACCACCCCCTACTTTGTTGCCATGTCTAGGGGTATGTGTGAAGTGCAGGCCTTCATAGAAGAGAGCAGCAGCGGAGGCAAAGGCAGAGGAAGAAAGCCAAATTTCAGTGAGAGCCAGGAAGTTCAGGGATTTAGAAAGGAGAAGGTTGTGTATGGAGGTTAGTTTATTGCCAACAGATCTGGCATTCCATAACCTGCCAGAGAGAGGGGGTAATAATAATACATTGTACCTGATAATAAAGGAACAATATGCATACAATAAACAATGTAGCAAACTGAAGTTTATGAGAGGCGGTCCTGTATAACGGTTGTAGTGAGGCTTCTAGGCTTGGTGAGCTCCAGGAGTAGGATATGTTGATTCAGTCAAAGAGGTGGTTTGATGAAATAGCAGTTCAGAATGGCATCAGCCGAAGATGTGTTGGAGTCCAGGTGGATGAATCAGTCCAGAGGCAGGAGATGGGAGTTCCAGAGTATAATTATATGTCCAATTCTGTTCCAATTCCTGTGTCAATTCCCTGGATTAATTCCCATTGGACTTATAATTTGGCACTTAGATTTGGGCACTAGTGTTGGTTGAATAGCTCACTATTCGATTTGACCGCTATTCGGTCGAATAATGCATAACTATTCGGGTAATCGAATGTCGATTTCGAACTCCATTAAAGTCAATAGGGGGAAAAACCACTGTACAAGTAAAAAAAAAAAAATAAAGAAGTCTTTTTTCTGTTGCTCGCAAGGCCATTTTATGGGGCGGTCAATGGAACATGCCAGATTTTATACGGTCTTCGAGTAGAGGCAGAGAGGGGAATGAGGGGGTTCCTCTGGTCCAAAAACTAGCCACCAGGTTTCACTGCTCTGTTACAAGCCATTACCAGGCTTCAGAGTACATACAGAGGTCTCTGAGGGGGGTCTTTCAGTCAAAAAATTAGCCAGCTAAACAGCTCTGTTATAAGTTACACGTGACAGGTGGCAGCAGCAGGAGGAGGAGGTGGGCACTGAGACGGAGCGGGTATCGCATTGGTAACTGGCATCTAGAGCTTGGTGTACTGCATCATCAATGCCACCTAGATGGCTGTAATGCCATATTTATGAATGGAGTACTGACAGGTGGCAACAGCAGGAGGAGGTGGTGGGTCCTGAGACGGATCGTAGACAGCATTGGTAACTGGCATCCAGAGCTGGTTACTGGGCAGACGGCAGCAGTAACAGCATGAGGAGGAGGAGGTGGGCCCTGAGAAGGAGCAAGAACAGCATTGGAGGTTGAGGTTATCACCTATATGGACAGTGTAGAAGCTGTAGCTATTGGAGACATGAATGGATGAACAAGATTCCAATCTGTACCTACTATGTAGCGAAACCACATGAAATCGAATGGGCTTGGCAGAATCAGCGAGGAAAGAACACCCTGTTGAGCTTGAGTCTAGTCTGGCATCTAGAGCTGGGTACTGGGCAGTGGGCAGGCGGCAGGAGTAAGAGCATGAGGAGGGGATGGCAGGCCCTGAGACAGAGTGTGGACAGCATTGTTAACTGCCATCCAGAGCTGGGTACTGGGCAGGCAGTGGCAGCAGAAACAGCTTGAGGCCATCATCCTTAATTGACAGTGTACCAGGTGTAGCTATTGGGATGAATGAGATTCCCACTGTCTCTACAGTGGCAGTGGGCCCTGAGACGAAGTGTGAATGGCTGTATTACTCCTCCTGCTTATCCGCAGGAGGTGCGCGGTTGTTTTTACAGAAATACAGACATTTTTCTGTTCATTTTGATAGATCGCAAGTGGTATCAGAATTAAATATCTGTATTTTTTACAGAAATACAGACATTTTTCTGTTTATTTTGATAGATAGGAAGTGGTATCATAATTAAATATCCGTATTTTTATATACAGAAATACAGAAATTTTTCTGTTCATTTTGATAGATTGCAAGTGGTATCAGAATTAATTCTCTGTATTTTTTTACAGAAATACATAAAATTTTAAATTTATTTTGATAGATTGCAAGTGGTATCAGAATTAAATATCTGTTTTTATTTTACCCTGCCTCTGGCTGAGTGTATGTAACACACTGACTGACTATTTATCTATCTATCAATGTATCTATGTATCTATGTATGTATGTATGTATGTATCTATCTATCTATCTTACTAACAGTGAAACACTCTACATATCTGAGTACAGTAGATTACAGGACTGCACCAATACAGTACAATCCAACAATCTATCTGACTAATCGTGTGAGTGTGCCACAGTCTAAGTACTGTGGCACACTCACTTTTTTTTACTTTGACAAAGCAAGCCAAGCAGCACAGAAAGGTTGTTATGCTAGCAAATCTCTGTCAGGAGTGGTAAATGCAGGCACGCCCTGGTCTTACATAGGCCAATGGCTGTCTGTGTGGCATGCAGTGACAGACAGCCAATCGTCTGCCTGCCACAATAAACATGGAGAGGAGCATCTCTGCTGTTATTGGAGGGCCCTAGGCATCATGGGGGAGGTTCATTAGCATTGTGGGAGGGTCGAATTCGGGGCATCGAATCCAACAAAATTCGAACGGCCATTCGGGGCGAACATTAGGACAACCCGAATTCGAACAACAACACTAATGGGCACGTGAACAGGGTCCCAATGTGACCTTGCCTGTTGTTTAAATAGAAGTGCTTTGGGCCCTAATTATGGATGGACTTGGGAGATCTCCCTGCCCAATCCAACTCACAATCTAAGCATTGAAGTCACTTGGTTTTTGTAACTTTAGGACAGTTTGTGGAAATTTTGGTTCCAATTTTAAAAACCTAAAATGTATTCATTTATTTAATTGCAGCTTTACAAATGTGCCCAGGTGTATTGGTAAATTGTAATTCCTCTTCCATGTAATGTTGAAAACATTTAGATAGACATCATGATGGAAGACCACCAGACCCCCACATCACCAGGCAAGAAGGGATTTTCATGTCTTGTAAAGGAGAGAAGAGTATTGAGGATCCACCTAGATACACACATCCTCTGATATAGAAGACATAGAGACGATGTATTCAGTCAGTCAGTTGCTGTATGTTCTCCTTTTATGGGAAAGAAATAAGCAGCAATACTTATTCCCTAATAAATTATATTTTTTTAAACAATATACATAATTTGTCTAATGATATTGTCCTCCTATGATCATCAATCAAACCCTTTGGTTTTGTGTTATCTAGCATGATGACTTGACGGCTATCAAAGTTGAACCTACAGAAACAGAAGATCCATATGTGACCGGCGAAGTTCGGCGTAATGAGGAGGAAATCCCTCCAGAGATCAGTACAGGTGAATAATAAACACTAAATCGAGAAGAGAGATTCTCCTTGTTCAGTTACTACAAAAATCTCTTCTTTTCCCTCTCTTCTGTCAGGAGACTGTAATGGGGGGACAGTGCCCAGTGAGGGAGTCAGGAGCCATCAGCCTCTATTATACTTGGCTCTCCTCCTATATCATGTGTCACCAGGCAACAGACGCGACCAGTCTCCCCCCACACACACTCTCTGGGGTCTCAGTACAGGGGTCTCATTCTCATCTTTACTCACAGACCCCGGAGACACCAGAGACCCTTGGGGAGATGTCAAAGCTAAGCAGGAGGAAGAAGGACATTAAAGAAGACAAAATATCTTCAGTGACCAACACAGGTGAGGAATAAACATGAAGAAGGCACAAAGACAGGGCATGTGTGTCTCTGCATGTAAATAATGAATCAATAAAGCCATTACATGTTAAGTCGTTTTATGAGACGGGCACTTTGGACACATGAAGATCTAAAGGGGAGGTATCTGTTGTTTGCTACCAGCCAAGAGACTGACCAGTCTCCCCCCATACACACTCTCTGGGGTCTCTCATACATCCCCGTACAGGGGGCTTTACTCTCATCCTTATTCACAGACCCTGGGGACACTCAGTGAGATGTCAAAGCTAAAGAGAGGAGGAAAACAACGTGAGGATCAAAGAGGCGGACATTTTTCCAGAGATTAGCACAAGTGAGAAATGGGCACAAACACATGTCATGCAAATTATGACTCCAATAAAGGTAATACTTTCAAATGCATTTTGTAGAGCTGGGTGGGCACTTTGGACAGATGAGACCCAAGCACAGGTATCTCCTGACTTTTTTTGTATGTGGAGATATGTTATGTTTTATTGAAAATGTACTAATATACAATATTCTATCCTTGTCTTCCACAGATTGATCCAGTAACAGAGATGTACCCGTTCTCTGTAATCCCGGGATTCCACACAGGAGGATCAGGAGATGCCCCAGGAGGATTGGGTAGATGGATGTTCAGATACAAGCAAAAATTTTTACTATAGCTCATGGAGCTGATCCGATTCTTTTCCGTCATATCAATTCATTTATTTATACAGTAATACCTTGGCTAACAAAGATAATTTGTTCCAGGATCACATTTGTTAGCCAAAATCTTTGTTAGCTGAAACGTGATTTCCTAAAGGTTTCTATAGAAAATAATTTACTTTATTCTGAATGCTGCCCACAATTTAAAGATAAGTTTTATAAAAATACAGTTAGTCCCTGGGTTAAGGACATCCGACATACAGACACCTCCTAGATAGAACGGGCTTCCCCGCTTGCTGTGTGCAGAATGGAGGCTGTGAAGGGGGGCGGTTTGCATGACTTGCAGAAGAATTTTGCTAAACACAGCTGAGGTTGCTAAATCTTTTGCTAAACACAGCTTCAAGTCATGCCCCCCCCCA
Source organism: Pyxicephalus adspersus (assembly GCF_032062135.1). NCBI lineage: Eukaryota > Metazoa > Chordata > Amphibia > Anura > Pyxicephalidae > Pyxicephalus > Pyxicephalus adspersus. The sequence continues at coordinate 55,792,275 of NC_092867.1, forward strand.
CCCCCTTCAGCCTCTGTGTTAGCCGAGTTCACATTCGTTAATTGAGTCTCTTAAACAGTGAACCCCCCTTTTAGCCTCTGTGTTAGCCGAGTCCATATTCGTTAGCTGAGTCTCTTAAACAGTGAACCCCCCCTTTTAGCCTCTGTCCTGCACATTAGCAGCAGGAAGCCTCTTTTATTTATTTTTTTTACATTTGTTAGCTGAGTCCATATTTGTTAGCTGAGTCTCTTAAACAGTGAAAAAAAAACATTAGCTGAAAAATTTGTTAGCAGGACCACTCGTTTGCCGATATTGCTGTATATTTGTCAATATTTGTGCCGCCTTTTTCAAAGCCTAGTAGTTTGAGCAACACATTGCTATGCTTCTATGCAGCTCTAGCCTGCTTTAGCATTATTCAGCTACCTCTTTATTTCTGTGTCCCATGGTACCAGCCCCCACCATCTGAACATGGGTGACACCAGAGCGCTCCCAGTTCATGTGTCATCTAGTGACTCGAGGTGTGTCCATTGCACTCAATGCAAGTAAATAAAATATTCTTTTAGCCCTGCCGGTCGTGCCGGCCCCAATGCTTCTAATTGCAGGCGCAGGCGCCAGGTCCTATCTTTCAGGTAGAGTAACTCCAGTACCTGTGTTCCATGCCAGAGTTTCCTTCCTACTGGAGACTTGCATCGGTGTTTGAGCTGGGGTGGGTGTGTCTCTTTTCATCCATGAGGCAACACATACATGCCCTCTGTTTCTACAGCCTATGGCTGGATCTCTGCTGGTATTTAAAGACACTTCCTACTACAGTAAGTTGTCTGAGCAATCTCATGGTTTTAGCTTGTCTAACTCCTAGTGCAAAGGTGCTTCTTTTGTCTGCTTTGCTGTGTACCGGACCTTGTTTACTGAACCCTTGGACTTTGCCTGTTTGCCGGTTGACCCTGACCTCGGATTATGTTTATGAACTTTGGCTGATTGCCACCTGACCCTGACCTGGGATCTTGTTTAGGGACTTTGTCTGATTGTCACCTCCCTCTTGGCCACGCAAGCCCCCTCGGTGCTTGCACCGAGTACCCTGATCCTTCTGGTCAGCTGACCCGGGGATTGCTCTGGAGTGGCACCTGGCAGCTACCCTGCGGCCCAAGCTTATCCTCACCATCAGAGGCTCTAGTGAAGACCAGGTAGCGGCTTAGTTACGCCCCTCCGGAGCATACACAGTCAGTGGCACAGTGCCACACCCACGTGCATTACAAATTCACACGGCACAAGAAAAAATACACTGATACTACAAAAAAATACTACAATTTTGTAGTTCTGGTTACAATTGGAAAAAAAACTTTCCCTATTCTAAGCAGAACTACAAAAAAAGTTTTGGCTACACACATTTTCATTCTTCTTTCCTCTTTGACTACAATGTTTTTGCCAAAATGGTAAATATTTCCAATTTTTTCTATTTCCCATCTGAGGTATTTTTTACCTTTTGATGGCTAAAAAATGTGACTAGGGAGCCCAGTGGATTGTATGCGATTTGTGTTGTTTTGTGCTGAAGTTATCAATGACGTGCAGTGCTGAAGCTGAAGTTATCAATGATGGGAAGCAAGGAATGTATGAAATGTGTAAGGAGAAGGAAATCCCTCCAGAGATCAGCACAGGTGAGTAATAAACACTAAATCCAGAAAAGAGTCCCAGATTCTCCTTGTTCAGTCACTATAACAATCTCTTCTTCTCCCCCCTCCTCTGTCAGTAGACAGTAATGGGGGCATTATGTGCCCCGTGAGGGGAGTCAGGAGCCATCAGCCTCTTTTACACTCTGGCTCTCCTCCTCACATCATGTCATTGCGTGTCATCAGCCAAGAGACGTGATCAGTCTCCCTCCACACACACTCCCTGGGGTCTCATATATCTCATTACAGGGGGTCTCATTCTCATCTTTATTCACTGAGAAAGACACCAGTGACACTCGAGGAGATGTCAAAGCTGAGGTAAAGGAAGAAGGATGTGTAAGTGTTAAAGATTCCTTTAGAGGACAACACAGGTGATTAATGAACAAAAATCCAGAAAGGATCACAAATTCAACCCAATATTCCACAGTCACACTCCAAAACGTAGCAGAAAGCCTTCCCAGAAGAGTGGGGTTATAACTGCAAATGTGGGGCTATGCTATAATAATGATTTTAAGTCTTTCCATTGAAGGGGGCTGGTAATGCTCCAGCAGATTTAGTGATCTGTGAGCCTCCAACCTGAGGGCAACAGGCAATTATATATTCCAACATGACAGTACCCTCATGCACAAAGTCATCTCCATAAAGATATTTATTTAGTGAAAAGGAACCCAAGTAGCCTGCCATAACCCTTTTAAATATTTTCTCATCCAACATCACTACTTGACTATACATATTACTTGAACATTGCTGACGCCATCTTTGTTTCTTTAAGATGGAAACATGGACGATTGTCCCCTCACCCCTCCAGATGGTGGAGCAGAAAACAATGATACCATATCTGATTATACTGGACAAGATGTTGTGGCACCATATATACCACCAGTATGTCAAAATAAATGTATAAGCTGTTACGTCTAAGGGGCAGATGGCATAGAGTGTGGGCATTAAGGACCATGCAACAGGAAAGTTATTAAAGGGATGGGGAGGTTCAAACATAGTCAGGGGAAAGGGGGCGGACATGCAGACATTAAGTTGGAAGTGTGCACATTACATTGGTGAAAGTGAGCGGTCAGGTATAGGTTTAGTGTTAGAATATGTAGTGCAGTCATGCTTCGTTGTGAGAAAAGTAGATGCAGGCTTGCAGGGTGGTAGGAGAGGGGTGGGTGCAGGTTCTGTAAGTGCTGAGAAAAGGCTGCAGGTGTAATGGGTGCTAAGAAAAGTGGGATGCAGACACAACAGGTGCTATGAGAAGAAAAGCTGCAGGTGTGGTGGGTCCTGTAAATTGGGTTTGTAGGTGTGTAAAAAAATAATGAATAAACGGGATGGAAGGTACATTGGTTGAAAGAGAAGGGGGTTGCAGTGTGGTGGGTTTTTAGAGAAAAGGAAATGATTTAATGATTTTGGAATTGGGAGGATTGGGTGACAGTTTGTGTTTGGGGAAGGTGGGATAATATGGCCAATATTCTAGAAGATGGAATTGGATGTTGTGTAGAAGAAAGCTGGCTGACATTGCAGGAGGGGGGTTGGGTAATGGTTTAGGGGGTCACTAGCTGACATTACAGTAGAGTGGAATTGGGTGATAGTGGAAGAATGGTCGGCTGGCATTGCAGGGAAAAGGGGTAAACTAAGCAGCATCTACAGCACAAATTCCCAATACACACTCCAAAATCTTTCAGAAAACCATTCCAGAAACATGAAGACTGTTAAAGCTAAAAATATGACTGTTACAACTCTACATTTTGCATGTGGTTGCAAAATGAAATGTAAAACAATTTGATATAGGTGTGACGGTCAAGTGTCCACGTTTTTGTCATGTCGAATATGTTATTTAGGAATCACAAAGTATTGTGTGGATGATATACATGGCCTTGTTCGGAACCTCCTCACAACTATATCTTTGTTTGTCACGAGGGGAGAAACAAAGATTTAAAGCCTGTGTCATGCTCTGTATGTGGCAAATAGTTTGACCAGAAATCCCATCTGGCTCCACATCTCCAAACCCACACAGGGAAAAAAACATAATGTATGGAGTGCAACAAGAGTTTCCGCCAGAAGGAACATCTTGATAGACATCAGAGGACTCACTCAGGCCTCAAACCTTATTTTTGCTTGGTCTGCAGAAAGTTTTTCTCAGAAAGCAGCTCTTCTCCACCACAAGCATATCCATTCAGGAAAGAAGCCATTTTCTTGTTCTGAGTGTGGCAAACAATTTTGGCAGAATATGTCGCTAATCAAACACCAAAAATCCACCAGGTGGAGAAACCATATTTGTGTGTAAAATGTGAAAAATCTTTTGCTGACCTTTCGGCCCTCACCACCCACCAGAATTTGCACACAGATTTTTACTGGTGCCTGGAATGTGGAAAGTGCTTTGCCCAAAAGTCACATCTGCTGATGCATAAGACGGTCCACACCAATGAAAAGCCATATTCATGCCTTGAATGCGGTAAGTGTTTTACCCAGAAACCATCTCTTGACCATTACCGGAGGGTTCACACCTATTGACAGCCTTTTTCATGTTCAGAATGTGGAAAATGTTTTCAGTGGGCGTCATCTCTAGCCTGCCATCTAAAAACCCATACAAACTAAATGCCCTACTCATGCTCATTATTGGTCTACCATCAGAGAACGCACATGGTTGAAAAGCCATATTCTTGTCCAGACTGCGGGAAATCCTTTTAACGTAAATTATATCTCTATGAACACCAGGAAAAATACAGAGATAAATTGCCTTGAGTCTCTCCTGTGGGTCTTTAGCTGATCATGTTTTGGGTATCCAAAGACCAATGGTTTGGAAGCTTTATCCTTCTGTAGGTAGTCATGTGACTGCACAGTCCCATAACAAGGAATTTTGTGATAAAAAAAAGATTGATGTATTTCAGCATAAAAGGTATTTTATTTTAAGTATTTTTTCTCCTCAATACAGAAAAAAGCTCTCTCTTTAGCATTTGACTCTAGATTTTCCAAGCCAATGAAGTAAACCTGGTATTTTGCCCTGGATGGTCAATGAACACTTACTCTTAAAGCCAGACTCCTATTTTGCATGCCTTTTCCAGGTCAGTGAGTCAGAAAGCTTTGAAGTATTGAAAGGAGAATCGCAACTAGGTATCTAGTATTGTGTGAAGGAGATGTCGGCACTGGGGGGCTACAGAATCCCCTAGCACAGTGGTCGCCGACCTTTTCAGACCTACGGACCACTAAACTTATGGGCTCCGGACCACGCATGTATGGGGAGCCATGTCTCACTCAAAGGGGAAGAAACTTCCCCATAGTGACGTCATAATGCCAGAACCCGCCCAGTCTCCCATCGCAGGTCTGAGCCTGCTATCATTATGAAAGACATGGTCTGCGGCTCTGGCCAGTGGGCCCCCCAGCAGGCACCCTTTCCTGACCCCACGGGGGGGAGCACCGGCCAAAGCCAGGGACCACCCGCTGGCGAGTGCTGCCTTAGTACAAATTTATCTAAGTGCTGGTCAATTATGACAAGAGCTTTGTCATGTGTTTTTATTATTTGTGTGAGAATATGTTTTTATGTATATGGACAAATGTTTTTTAAGGACTCGATCCTATTTGTCTTTTTATATTCAACAAATTGAAGCTTTTTTTATTGGGCTGTTTTATCTTTCCACATTGTGTAAGCCATAACATCAAGAGGAGTTCTGTGCACTTCTACTACACAAAATGCATGTATATAACTGATTTTCCTTTTTTTGGATCACAACTTTTTTTTCACAGGCCTGCACAGAGCTAGAAGTTTAATCTCAAGCATTTCTCGCAGTTCCATTTTAGTTGAGATACTTTCAGGTACCTTCAGACTTAGGATTAGAGATGAGAAAAATTTTCGAAAACTCGATTCGGCCGGTTTGCTTCGATCCGAATTTATTCACGGCGAATCGCGTTAAAAAAGGGCTATTTCCGGGCTGCAGAGAGCCTTGATAGTGGTGTAGAACACTGTGTCTTGCAGTAACACGCATAGGGAGTCTGCTGTGGTAGTGAAATAATACTGTGAGTCAGTATGACATGCAGATGACAGGCGTCGCTATTAAAATCACTGCACACTTCACTTATTTGGGCAGTCACGGGGCCAAAACTGCCCAAATAACTCAAAAATGAACTCAGCCTTACAGGTCCATGTTAGCGTCAAGAAGAAGTGCACTACTTTTACACCCTCGTCAGCTGATTCCACATAGATGTCTACAGAACCTGTTCTATTAACCACTTATACAAGTAGAGCCCCCCCGACAGAGTGAAGAGGGTGACTGAGGTGGCGGCAGCAGCAGCATCAGGCGGAGGGCACAAAGTGACGCAATGACCGAGTGTGGAGTTGGCAGCAGCATGAGGAAGCCACAGAGTGGCACAATGACAGAGTGTGGAGTTGGCGACAGCATCGGGAGGCTACAGAGTGGCACAATAACAGAGTCTGGAGATGGCGGCAGCATCAGGCGGCTACAGAGTGGCACAATGACAGAGTCTGGAGGTGGCAGCAGCATCAACATCAGGAGAAGGCCACAGAGGTGGTGGCAGCAGCAGCCTGAGGCGGAGACCACAGAGTGGCACAATGAAAGAGTCTGGAGGTGGCGGCAGCAGCAACATCAGGAGGAGACCACAGAGTGGCACAATGACAGGGTCTGGAGGTGGCGGCAGCAGCAACATCAGGAGGAGACCACAGAGTGGCACAATGACATAGTCTGGAGGTGGCGGCAGCATCAGGAGGTTCACTATGAATACAGACCGTGAAAGTGGGGTCTCTTGATCCTTGTAACTTTTAGATTCGGAGCAGGAGGTGTCATGAAATTTACCACAGAGATAACTGGCCACAGAGTGGCACAATGACAGATTCTGGAGTTGGCGACAGCATCAGGAGGCCACAGAGTTGCACAATGACATAGTGTGGAGGTGGTGACAGCATCAGGAGGCCACAGAGTGGCACAATGACATAGTGTGGAGGTGGCAGCAGCATCAGGAGACCACAGTGGCAAGGTGACATAGTGTCGAGATGGCAGCAGCAGCATCAGGAGACCACAAAGTGACCCGGTAACAGAGTGGGGCGGTGGGTGGCAATACCAGTACCCGCTGACAAAGGTGGGTGAAAGAAGGAGCATTGGCATCTGATGTGTGGCATCAGGCGGGTGGCAGCATCAGAGTAGTAGCTGAGGCAGGTAGCCAGAAGAAACTGTTCTCTTTTTTGTCAAGGTTTGGTTGAGGTGGCATGGATCATCTAATCAGATGCATCAGGCATTTGTGGGTGGAAATCCTGGCTGATCCACGCCTGATTCATCTTGAGGAAGGTCAGTCTCTCTACATTTTGGGTGGACAGGCGAGTTCTTCTTGGGTTAACTATGGCCCCCGCCGCACTAAACACCCGCTCTGATGCCAAACTACTGGCCAAGCAGGACAGCTTTTCCAGGGCAAACTCGGTCAGTTGCGGCCACAAATCCAGTTTGGCTGCCCAGTAGTCCAGCGGATCTTCAATGACGGCTGGCAGGGTGCACTCCAAGTATGCCAACTCCTGCTGGTTCAGGTCCTGCTCTATGTCTAGCTGCTGGTCAGTAGTTTCTTCACTATGCGGGTGAAGAAAGCTGCTCATCAGCAACTCTAGACTCAGGCTGCTGCTGATGGACCTGGTACTGCTCCTGCCACCCAACCCCTCCCCAGCAGCCATGGCAGTGGAACGTGAGTGCAGAGGGCCCCCCCAGTCAGACCTGGGAGAGGATGGACTATGGTGCAGATAGGCAGCGGCCAACTGACTACATAGGATGTCTCTGTAGTAGTTCAGTTTGTCCTCCCTCTCAGCAGGTGTAAAAAAGGCCCCCATTTTGGATCGGTAGCGAGGGTCCAACAAGGTGGAGAGCCAGAAGTCATCCTTCTGCCGATTGGTGGCAAGCAAGTGAGCATACAGCGGGCCATTTCTGCGAGAGACTCCCTGCTTCCAGCTCCACTGCATACTGCCACGGTGTGTCTGGGTCCTCTACCTCGTCTTCCTCATCTCCCTCTTGCTCCTCTGGCTGCTCCTGTCACCTGAGTAGAAAAACCACCCATTTCGCTATACATTGCCTTTGCTCCAATGTCCTCCTCCTCCAGTTCAGCCCCCACAGCGCTCATGTGGCCATGAGATTTAGGCGCAGCGTCTCCAGTCCCCTGACCAGCCAGATTTACCAGCATCTGTTCCAGGACCCCAACTGCCCAAAATAACCTAATGCTTGGACAAGAAAGCCAAGGCGTTGTGTTCCAAAAATTAGATTTTAGAAGCTGTGACCAAAGTTACCCAGTGAGCTGTAAAGGAAATATATCTTCCCACTCCATGCTTGCTCGACCAACTGTGCATCCCTGCTGTAATTGGAGGGCATGGGGGAGTTGCCCACCCTGCCCAGTTGATTCAGTGCATGGTGGGAAATTCGAATTCGGGTTTGTCGAATGCAGCAAAATTCGGGTCGGGTCGACCCGAATTCGAACAGCCATATTAGGGTCGAACATAAGGACGACCCGAATTCGAACAACAACACTATCCATGAATGTTGCTTTGAGCCAAGCCTATGACATTAGAATTAGGAAAAAATAGGCAATCTTTTCAATTTGAAGCACAGAAATGATATGATACATTTGTTACATTTTTCTTTTATCCACTGCGAGAAAAATGTAACAAATGTATCATATTACTGTACGTGTTACAGAGTAAGCGATACTTATCAGCCAGCATCTTCTCAATGATTGCAGCAGAGTCTGCAATCATAGAGAAGAGTGTGTGATACCCGGGGCACTACAGGTTATTAACCCGTAGTGCCCCGGGGATCGTAGTGGAACTGCAGAGTTAATCTGCAGTTCAGTTCTCATGGTCACATGACTGTGGGTACTTTGCAGTCAGAGCTGTGACTGCAGGTGATCCCCGGGCACTAGAGGTTGAATGGGGACCCATTCATTACATCTAGTGCCCTGTGTTCTTGGATAAAAAAAAAAACTCTATCCAAGAACACATACTACTAGTACAGTGCAGCAACAGCAATCAGGATCGCTGCTGCAGCCCTGTAGTATGTGTTCTTGGATAGAGTTTCTATCCAAACAAAACACAGAAACTCTATCCAAGAACACATACAACTAGTAAAGTGCTGTAAGAGTAATCTGGTTGCTCTTGAGCCCTTAATAGTCCCTAAAAATAACCTGAATTCTCCCACCATTGACTCCGACTACACACACACACACACACACACACACACACATATATATATATATATATATATATATATATATATATACATACATACACACATATATAAAATACTCTAACATTAAATCCTCCTCTACTTTATTGGAATTTTATATTTAATTGAATATCTGTTTACTGGTGTACAAATCTAAAGGATCATATCAATAAATGGTTATAGCATGTCCAAATGCAAAAAAAAAAAAAATTCAATTTTGACTGCGCAAATGCCATTTGCAGTTGAATTTGCATCAGCTGTCCACTGAACTTTGAGCATATATAGGAGTGTTGTCTAACTGGCTTTTTTCCTTTGTCCTTTTCTTTTTTCTTGAAGGGGGCTGTTGTTTTATGTGTTGTCCTAATTATTCTATGTTGCTGGATTCGATACACTGCTTACCATTTAGCACAGTAGCGGCTTTTGTTTTTTAAACTTTGAATGTTTCAATGTCCATTTTGTTATTTTGTTGTCCATGTGTTTTTGTTTGTGGCCATATTGTTTAATTGCAGTATTCTGCCTTTATTACCACTTATAAATGTTTGTCCTGCATAAATATTTTCTAATCCAGTTTTCCACCCTTGATGAGTCAAAATTGCATATTGGTTTGGTAAGTGTTTTGTGAATGCAATATTTGTTGGGCCATTTTTCAACTATTTTGGCTTTATATGGAAGTGTGGTTTACATGTGTTTTGTGTTTTTAAATTTATTGTGACCTTTTAGCAAATGTTTATTTTGAATAAAGTTGTTTCTAAAATGTTGTCGTTGTTTGTTTTTGGGGGGGGTTTGTTGTTATGGGATCTCCCAGGACATTCAGTTTAAAAAGTCAGTCGTGATTGTTTTTGAGCTGTTCCTTTCTCTACTTTCTCTTAATTGTTTGAAATGCTAAAAACAGCACAATTGTCTAGTTAAAACTCAGTTGTTTTGATGTGCATAGTTGTGACCCAAACTTCAGGAGTGTGATACGCATAGTTGTGCACCAAGGGAGACCCGCTATATGCATGTGAACTGTGTTCTATGGGTTGAAAAATGCGCCACACTTTTGCAAAGAAGGATCATCATTCAGGTAAGTTTTTCTTTTTATGTGTATATTGTTTGTTTTGCTTTATCTGCACTCATGCATGTATGTACAGACATGAGTGTACATGAAGCAAAACATGTATGTATGAATTTATATGTGTGTACATATACATAGAAAAGAGAAATTCTAGGAAGAAATAGGCAAAGAGGGCACTTTTGGACATATTGCTTAACATGCTTCAAATTGAAAAGATTGCCTACTTCTTCCTATGATTTCTGATGTCGTGCATGGGCTTGGCTCCAAGCAACATTCATGGATGATATTGCTTATGGTTAAAGGAGGAATCCACCTTTATGTGCTTCCACTACCAAGCTGAGGTGGGTAAGTCAATATATAGTTGGCCAAGGTCTAAAACCCCATTGAAACTTGCATAAACACCCTGAAGGGATGGAAAAGCAAGAAAATGTTTAGCACAAACTGGATTTCTCGCTGAAAGTTTGATATACTCGTACTATTTGTTTTATGTAAATACCTAAATAATGCATACAATCCTGTTTATTTAATGAGCAAAATTAAGTTGAGCAACAACACAACATCTAGTCATTTCCAAGAGTGCCTGACACTGCTTGTAAGCTTGTCCAAAAATGTGGTTTGATGTTGTGCTTGGCAACCTGGACCTCCTTCCATTACCATCAGGTGTGTTTGAATGATATGCAATTCAGCTGGACAACTAATTGACAACCAGTTTGGACAGCAAGTGGAAGTGTGTTTGTATACAATAGGGGCAGCACAGCACAAAGTGAACAAACCTATAACACTACCACAAATGAACAGAGAAGTTGTGTGGCAGCAAATCAACATGAGTGCAAATGTCAGACTATTTGAATAAAATAAAAAACAATGAAATAAAAACCATGACAATTTATTCATAGAAAGACTATGTACATAATACATTCATATACCAATGGGACAAAGGCAACGAGGGGGGTCAAGTAGCATTTTGGTGTGGAAACCATGCAGACATTTGTACTCAATACTTGTGGAAAAAATGACAAAACATTGCTGAAGAGTTGCTAAACAACAGAAACTGGCATTACAAACCAGGCACAAAAAAATTGCAGCAACAGATAAAACTAACAATGAGGATTACAAAAAAATCACATCAATGCACACCATCCAAACAAACTTACTTGATTAACCCCCCTACAAACCAGTCCAGTTGAAATAGTACTAATGAAAATGCATATGTATTTATATACATTTAAATGTATTTTGACAAACACATACACACACACACACACACACACAAGTGGAATCACTAAATGTTTCTTAACACGTTTGCCCCTAATCCTGTACTAAAATATTTGATTTCTCTAAAGCCAAACTAGATTTCAAATTTAATCAGGTCACAAATGTTTGATCACATTTATTTTTACAGTCTTACTATTGTGTGATGACATATTAGAAAGTGCTACTTAATCCAGCTTGATAGAAATTAGTTTCCAGTGTTGCAACCAAAAGAAAAAGTATCAAAACAACCCCGTCTTAGCACAACAATCAACAATCAATTTTAACACTGAACTCACTGTCACCAAGCAAAAGTATTTCTCCGCTGTCATTTCCTCTCAAGCTTAAAACCCGCGTAGTCTCTTCTCAACAATTGACTCCCTCCTAAAACCCACACCTGCCCC
>NC_092867.1:55804368-55838208 GCF_032062135.1 Pyxicephalus adspersus
GGATTGGTAACAGGCGGTAAGTGCGAGGCACCTGGGATTGGTAACAGCCGGTAAGTGCTGGGCTTTTCAGGCCTAGCTGTTTTTCAAGAAGCAGTGGTTCCTGGCGAGAGAAAAGTGAGGAGTATAAATACAGCTAATGCAACCTTACTGCCAATGTGAATTCAGCCTACCTTCAGATGTCACCTCCTAGCGCTATATCTAGGAAACACAAAGAGCATCATACACGTGATCGCAGATGGGGGCAGTACAGCCAGTGCCCTCCTCATCACTGCAAAAACAAAAACTTCCTGTGAAATTTATCCACCAGCAGTATGATAGCTGTGTGTGTAGAAGTGTGCTTGTCAGATTCTGCTGCCTCACAACTCATTGTGTTCAAACCTTTAGATCTCCTAAATTGTTGGTTGTAATTACTTAATTTTTTAGGGTACACAGGAGACTCTCATAGCTACTAATAACCAACATTTCTTTTTTTAATTTCAAGAATTTCAAATTATGGGGATCAGGAGTTTAAAAACTTGTGGAAATTAAACATTTGGGTTGCTGTTTTAAAAGAAAGTGTACCTAGGAGCCCAAAAGTGAAAATGCAAATTAAGGACCCCTGGGGCCACTTACATAGCAAGAAGCATTGGGGTGGGGGCCCTAAATATTTTACCTACCTTTCACCAAGATAGATTTGTAATACCATGCTGTCCTTTCTGCTTCTGTTCTTTGAATCCCAATTTCTCTGGAATGGGGGGGGGTGCAGGAAACTGAAAATGTAGGTGCAAGTGGGAAACTTACATCTCTATGGCATCATTACAAAAAGTCTGCCCATCAAAACACTCTGCCCTGTTACTGTAACCCACCAGTTACTAAGCCCCAATTTCGTTTTGATGGGCAGAGATTCTTATGTATTAATGATGCCATTGTGATAAAACTTCTGCACACATTTTCAGTTTTCTACACCTCCCATTCCAGAGAAATTGGGCTTCGAGTGTTAGAAATGGGCAGTAATGTGTAACAGGGCAGTGAGTTTGCCATAGTAATGAAATTTTAGTGTGGGGGGTTATCAAAAGCTGTCACGGCTGTCACAGTGTTTTCAGCTACCCTACCATTTTAGGGAAATTGGGGTTCAAAGGGGAGAAGCAGATGGGTAACATATTATGACAGGTAATAGATTTGTGAGAGATAAGTAAAACATTTAGGGGACCTTCACCAATGCTCCTTTCTATGTAAGTGGCCCTGGGGGTCCCCAATTTGCATTTTTAATTTAGGACTCCAAGGCACACTTGCTTTTAATACTGCAACCCCAATGTTGTATTTTCACAGGATTTTACAATTCTGATCCCCATATCATGAAATTTGTAAAAGCTGGGGTGCTGAAATTGTGAATGATGCTAACTATAAGTGTTCCCTGCACACCCTGACAATTACAAGTCATTATGACATACAGTTTAGGGGTATGAAGATTATAGAATGTCAAACTTAAAAAAAAACAAAACAGCAAAATTTCACAGACTGCACACGCCCAATTGCATGTTCATTTTTAGCACCTGTGCACATAATGATGATTATATATAAGGGTGTTGTTTAACTTTATTTTTAGCTTTTTTTCTTTGTCTTAATTTTTTTTCCAAGGAGCGGCTGTTTAGTTTGTTAGCCTAATCTATGTTGCTACATTTGAAACTTTGCTTACCATTTAGCACAATTTGATTTTTCAACTTTGAATGTTTCAATGTCCATTTTGCATTTAAGAAGTCAGTGTTAATGCTATGTTATTGTGTTTGTGGCCATATTGTTTCATTTCAATAATATTTCTTCATTACCACTAGTGTTGGTCGAATAGCTCACTATTCGATTCGACAGCTATTCGGCCGAATATAGCAAAAAAATTCGGGTGGTAGAATTCGAATTCGAATCCCATTAAAGTCAATGGGAGAAAAATTCGGGTTTGTTTCAGCACTGTGTAGAGCTTCTACAGCCTCCAAACAGATGTAAAAAGATACATTAGAAAAGGATACATAAAAAGATACATTGTAAAGAGATACTTTGTAAAAGGATACATAAAAAGATACATTATAAAACGATACATAACACTATTCCATACCCCTGTGCTTCACATGAAGATTAAAGTGTACCTGTCAAATCAATTTTAGGCTAAAGCTAGGTACACACTTCCAATAATTATTGTTAGAAAATGAACGATTNAGACCGATCAACGATTATGCAGGATTATACTTGAACAATCATAATGTGCACAATTCTGTACATGCTGTAACAATATGATCATTCATATATAATCCACCAACAGTGTCCACACGCTAGATACAATCGTTTGAACGATGCAGGGAGGGACATGTAAAGGAGAAAGTGTACCGCAGAAACATGCACCATCACTGAACGACCGTACATGATAGATAGTGAAAGATCGTCGGCCAATCAGATCCACCGTGGGGGTCGTTCATTTCCAACGACAATCCTCAGTCGTCGGCGTCCTTGGTCCCTTTTTTTGGCCAATCGGTTGTTCATCAGTCGTTTCTAACGATAATTATTGGACGTGTGTATGCAGCTTTAGCCTACACGGACTGCATTCCCATGGGCTAATCTACACCAGGACGTTTCCTTCAGGCACGTTTTTGAGCGTTATCCTAAACGTTGCTTGCAACATTTAAAAAATTAAAACACTGGATAAGCGCGGGAAAACGCTTCCATTGAACTCAATGGAGGCTTTTTTAAGCGTTTTTAAGCTTTTATGAAAGCTTTCATTGAAAACAATGGGGGCTTTTATAAACATTTTTAGCAGGACTTTGGAATCTGGAAGCCCCCTTTAATAAGGAGACTCCCAGATCTCCACCGCCCAACCCTGGGGAATGAGTACAGGGGTACATAAATCCTCTTACTCATTCCCTGAAAGGGTTAAAATATAAGTAAAAAATAGGACAAGGCTTTAATTTAAAATTATTTTATTAATGTGTGTGTTTGTGTAATTTAACTTTTTTTTTTTTCTTAAATTATTTATTTTGTATGTGTTTTTTATTTTAAACTTGTTTTTTTTTTATTTTTTACAGGTTATCCCACAATGACATTATGAATCATAATGTCATTGTGGGATTCCTGGACCGTGGGAACTGTGCGGTCACAGTTAATTGAAAGCAGGTGCCTTCAATTAGCTGTAACCACAGGCAATAGGAGGGCAATGAATGGAAATACTATGTCCATTCATTACCTCTACTGCTCTGTGATTGGCTAAGAAATAGACCAATCACAGAGCAGTAGAGGTATGAATGGACACAGTATTTCCATTCAACCTCTATTGCCCTCGTATTGGCTCCAGGATCAGGGGAGCAGAGCTGTCAGCATAAAGCTCCGCTGATTGCTCTGCTCCCTGAGTTGCTGAGGAAAGGGAAATCCTGATCAGGATTTCCCTTTCCTCAGGGAGCAGAGCAATCAGTTTTTTTTTTTTTTTTTCCTCCCGAATTTTTGCTGTCGAATGCAGCAAATATCGGTTCGGGTATACCCGAATTCGAACAGCCATATTCGGGTCGAATATAGGGACAACCCGAATTCGAACATCAACACTAATTACCACCTTTAAATGTTTGTCCTGCATAAATATTTTCTAATCCAGTTTTCCACCCATGATAGGTCAAAATTGCATATTGGTTTGGTAAGTATTTTTGGAATGCAATATTTGTTGGGACATTTTTCAAATAATTTGGCTTTATATAGAAGTGTGGGTTTACGTGTATTTTTTTTTTTTATTTTGTCATGTAAATTTAGTGGTGTCTGTTTGGTCTCTATATTTTAATTTGACTTTTTAGCAAATGGCTATATTTTGAATAAAGTTTTTTTAAACATTTTGTAGTAGTTTGGTTTTGGGGGGGGGTTTGTTTTTATGTGATCTCCTTTGCAATCTCCCAGGACCTACAATTTATAAATTCAGTTATGCTTGTTTTTAAGCAGTTCCCTTCTATGATTTGTTTCACTGTCTAAGAACAGCACAATTGGCTTATTAAAACTCAGTTTGATGTGCATAGTTGTGCGCAAAACCTTGGGAGTGTGATGCGCATTGTTGTGCGCCAAGGCGTAACCGCTATGTGCACGTGAACTGTGTTCTATCAGTTGAAAAATGCACTTGCTAATTTTCCAGAGAAGGATCCTCATTCCGGTAAGTTTTTCTTTTTAGGTGTATATTGTTTGTTTTGCTTCATGTGCACTAATGTATGTACACACATGCATATATATGAATGTATGCATTTATGTGTGTACATATACTGTGAGATCGCTCGTAGCAATGGGGGGTGTTTCAAACAGGAAACAGAGCCAGCAGGTTAAAAGTGCATCAAGGGTTTTATTCACTAATACTATTTTCACTAAAAAAACAGGCAAAATAAACAAACCCCAAAATAAAGCCTAGCCACTTGGCCTCTAACTAACTGTTAGATCCATTTACTAACAATCCTGCCCAACCTAGTGCTGCACAGGACTCTAAGGCCCTAACCAAACCGCTTTTCCAAAAATAGTCTCTCTACTCCAAAAGTGTCTCTACTCACAGTCCACCTTGGACCTCCTCCCAGCTCACCAGCCAAGAACATAGACACAGGAAAGAGCAGGCTGGCAGTTTATATCCACAGCCAAATTTCCAGGATGGGTTTCAGCCAAAACAATTACACTTGATCATCCCCAGGCCTCCCCCATCTGGCCAAGAAGCTCATTGTCATTCAGCCTGGTACTTTAACACCCCCTTCAGAGCAAAAGGAAAACTGTCCGATTACACAGAAAAATACAATGCATATAACCTGTATCTGGGGCAAATGTACGTATCATCCTGAATGAAACCCTGGGTCTTCGTTGGCCAGCTGTTACAATAAATATAAAAGAGAAATTATAAGAAGAAATAGACAAAGAGGATTTTTTGGTGCATATTGCTTAACATGCTTCAAATTGAAAAGATTGCCTACTTCTTCCTATAGTTTCTGAGGTTTTGGGCTTGGCTCCAAGCAAGATTCATGGATGATATCGCTTCTGGTTAAAGGAGGAATCCACCTTTATGTGCTTCCACTACCAAGCTGAGGTGAGTAAGTAAATATATAGTTGGCCATGGTCTAAAATGCCATTCAATCCTGCATAAACACCCTGAAAGGCTGGAAAAGCAAGAACATCTGTTTGGCACAAAGTGAACTGGTCCCTGAAAGTTTTAGATACTAGTGCTATTTGTTTAATGAGCATTTATTTAATGAGCAAAATTAAGTTGAGCAACAACAGAATATCTGTTTATTTCCAAGAGTGCTTGACCCTGCTTGGAACTTGGCAATCAATGTGGTTAGATGTGCATGGCAACATGGACCACCTTCCATTACCATCAGGTGTGTTAGAATAAGTACGCAACTCAGCTGGACAAATTGACAACCTGTTTGGACAGTAAGTGGAAGTGTGTTTGTATACAATAGGGCTAATAGCAGAATGAGAACAAACCTATAACACTACTACAAATGAACAGAGGATTTGTGTGGCAGCAAATTACCATGAGTGCAAATGTAAGAAAATAAAAAAAAAATAAAAAAACAAAGAAATAAAAATTATGACAATTTATTTATAAAAGTTTGTACATAATAAATTCAAATTCCAATATGTGACATGTGACAACATAAAAATGTAGCACTTACCCAAAAGAAGATGAAGCATTAAAGTTTCAAATTGACATGTAATGGACTGAAGGTGCGCACAGAACAGGGAGCAGGTGTGCGCTAATTTTTTGCTCTGACCTCACTATTGACAGAGCTTAATAGATCCTCCTGAATCGCGCAGCTGCAAACCAAACATCTTAATTGGCATATTCTCGAAACTTTTGCTCATTTATCAAGGCAGGAATCCGGCTGGCACGTGAAGGTCAGTGTACTAGCACTTGGCTCTGGCTCCGACTCGCAGAAATATGTCTTGTATATCAGGGCATATATACGCGCAGCGAGCTCACGCGTACTTCCTTTATAAATCAGGGCCAATGTGCAGGGCTTAAACCCACCTCAGAAGCGTAGAAATAGTCCTTAATTTTCATAAAGCTAGTGGTGTGGACATTGTATGTTTGCAGGAGAGTAAGTTCTCCACGGCCTCATACCCTTTAAATGTGTTCAAACATTATCCTTTAGTCTTTGCAGTCAATGCCACTGTGAAGAAGAAAGGTGTTCTTCTAGCATTTCGTGTAGGCCTACCTTTTAAATGTATATGGCAGATCTCTGACCCCATTGGGAGGTACCTATTATTGGTGGGGACCCTATATGAAAATGATGTTACTTTTCTTACATACTATGCCCCCAACACTCATCAGAGTCATTTTCTTACCCATGTACTGCACCTATTATCTATGCATGCTCAGGGTTCGGTGCAGGGACTCCAACCTGGTGCTAGATCCAGTGATGGATAAACAATCTCATGTATGTCCCTCAGGATTTTTGACTCTTGCTAATCAGGTAAGTGGGGCCTTGGCACATTTTCAGGTCCTCCTGAAGGAGCACAGTTTGGTGGTTTCATGGAGGGAATTTTTTCCCACTACGAAGGATTTTTCCTTTTATTCACATCCACGTGGTTCGTTTTCATGAATCGAGCATATTCTGGTCACACAGTCTTTTATGCCACAAGTAGTTGAGGCTCAGATCTATTTACCCAATCACCTCCTCTCTCCCTATCCCTCCTAGGGGGTTGTGGCGTTTGAACGACTCTATGCTTTCTAAACAGGTGAATCAAGATTGGATTCAGGCACAGTTGTATAAGTACTTTCTCTTTAATGATCAAGAGGGTATTTCCCCAATAACTTTGTGGGAGGCTCATAAGGCTACCCTTAAAGGCCATTTTATACAATTGGCATCTAGGCCGAAGCAGGAGCGTTTGGGTCAAATAGCAGACCTAACTCAAAAATTTCAGACCTTGGTAAAGGCCTGGAAGCGTGCACCTTTGAGGGCTCTTAGGAAACAGAATACAAAGACACGTCTCGCATTGGATCTTCTGCTCAATGATTGGACGGAAAAGTCCATGCGCTGGATGAGACAGAAATTTTACTCACGGGCTAACAACTCTGGTACTATGTTGGCCAGGTGATTACGCATGACAGCTCACTCCTTCAGGCTGTACAAAGTGAGATCCTGTGCTGGATCCCTCACTTTTGATCCTGCTAAGATAGTTACCAGTTTTGCTTCCTTTCTTTCCTCTGTCTACTCTACTCCTCCCTCCTTCTCTGTAAATATAGCAAAGGATTTTTTAGGAACTTACCTCCTATCCACCAATCATGTATAGAACACCTTAGGGCAGATGTTACAGTTTTAGAGACTGGCTGCCGTAAAGCTGCTAAAATCTAAGCTACCTCTAAGTCCCCTGGACCAGTTGGATTTTCAGCTACATATTATAAAAAGTTTACTGATGTACTAGCACCTTACTCTGCTAAACTTTTTAACAAATTGAAAGATGGGTATGCTTTACATCCCTCTTTGGTGGCAGCTTTTTTCTCTATACTTCTCAAACCAGGTAAGGATGACCATGGACCCAAAAATTATTGGCCTATATCCCTGCTCAATCTGGATATTAGGCTTCTGGCCAAAATTGTGGCCCCCAGGCAGAATACCTTTTTCGGGAGCCTTATACATAAGGACCAGATCAGCTGATTACTTCAAAAGCAAGCTCCAGATAACATAAGGAAGGTATCCAATCTTGTACATATATAGCAGGAGCAGAATGAGGCGGACTTCTTGCTTTCCCTTGATATACAAAAGACATTTGACAGTGTGTCCTGGGAGTATATCCGGTTTCTCCTAGATAGGTGTGGATTTCCCCAGGAGTTTGTGGACTGGGTCTTCTCCAGGCCACAGTTAAATATGCTGGTCATTAGGAATTATGGCAATGTGTTTATCTCCATCCAGTATTGAGTTGTGGAGCTACCTCTTAAAGTAGTCAAAATTTTTAAATGGCATAAAGTAAAGAAAGAGGTTCAGGCTCCAAAATTTTTAGGTGCAAAAATTAATTATTTATTAATACATATTCGTTTTCATACATAATTTACATACATAGCTTAATATGCATATATCCAGTCCATTTAACACTTCGCTGGGCTGGAGTACATGGACTGAACATATAGTTCTAGCTATAATCCAATGAGTAACCGTATTAGTCTGTAAAAACCCTACGCCTTTCGCCTCGCTAGGCTTCTTCAGGGGAATGTATTGATATAGAACTGTACGGTAGATGGATGTTTGAAAGGAAAAAAATGAGTGTTAGGAATCACCCTATTCTGGGAACATGATTCAAGGCAGCTTACACACAATTTAAATGTGTAAATTTAAAAAGTGTTGAAATAAGTAGAAATGCTGCCAATGATATCCTTAAAGTTTGTAGGTAAAATGCAGATCCTTTTCGGTAGGTAAAAAGAAATATATATGGTTGCAGTAACGAGTGATTAATGTTTGCAGTACCTCTGTGCAGAAGGATCCTTGCTGCTAGCAGAGTTTGTCTCTTTGGGGTAATGTGATTTAGGCACAGCCGTGTGTACTGGCAGCTTTCAGTTATGCTGGTCATTCTTTAGACTACTCCATGATTAGGCAGGGTACCAGGCAAGGGTGTCCCGTCCCCTGCACTGTTTGCGCTGGCTTTGGAGTGTTTGGCGATCTATATTAGGCGCTTGGATGCTATCCAAGGAGTGCAGGTGGGGGGAATAGAATATAAGCAGCATTTATACGCAGACAATATGCTGCTTACGCTGACCAAGCCTCTGATATCCCTCCGCAACCTGGTCTATACTTTGTCGCAGTTCTCATTGTTTTCAGGTTTGCATGTGAACATGGAAAAATCAGTGGCCTATAACATCACTGTGGCGCCTGATGTTCTAACCCAGCTCAAATCTGCTTTTTCCTTTGCCTGATCATCCTTTACTATTATGTATTTAGGTGTTAAAATTTTTAGGATATATAATACGTTATATACCACCATATAGCACCCTTTGATTGACTTTGCAATCCTTGCTCCGCTCCTGGTCCTCTCTTCCAGCCCGATAGCAGCACTTAAAATGTTGTGGCTTCGGGAGCTTAGGACCCTATACTATTTTAGGACCCTCCTGGTAGCAATTCTGGCTACAGTGCTCTACACCATACAATGCAGTTTTAATGCGGTCGTTTGGCATGGGAAGAGGCCTAAGAAGACTCAGAGGACCATGTAAACACATAGACATTCAGGGGAGTTGGGGGTACCCAACCTAGCTAAATATTATGTTGCTACGCTGCTTGGTCAATTTTCTGTGTTGCATGCATCCTCTGGGTCCCCCTTGTGGGTTACACTGTAAGCCGTAAACTGTGGAACTGTCCCGGTTTCTTCCCTTTTTAGCAGTGCAGCAAGCAAAAGCCAGGGCTTGGAGGCCTGAGAGTGTGGCCTTTAGTGAAGTCAAATCCAGGTTGCATTCGTTCATAGGTAATAAAGACCTGACCAGTATTTTAACCGATACCCATAATCAGTTTTTAGAGGTATGGGACCCCTGGATTGCTTATAGCCATCCTACTCTCCAGGGTTCAACAATTCTTTGAGAGTATGGTGGCCCTGGTATATTTTTTTTTCTTGGTGTTCTGGAGGATTAGCAGGCTTTGGGCACAGACTTTCCCCATTTTCTTCCTTCCTTTCTCTCCCCCCTTGTCGTTTGCTGCCCTCCTTTTCCAGTTACGTTTAGTTGGCATTGGGGCTGTTTTTTTCTGGTTTGCTGCTACTGTTGTTAATATGATGCTACCAATGTTATTTGTGTTTTTTTCTGTACGCGTGTAGTTTGGATATGGTATTTTGTCTTGTTTATTCTCCACTTCTTTGTACCTATTTGATTTTCTGAACCTGGTTCTTTGATATTTTTCCTAATAAAAATTGTTAATGAAAAGGAAGGGACGAAAGACAAGGAGAAAATAGGATAGGAAAACGAAGAGAAGTGGAGAGGCATAAAAAAGATGGGAGTAGGGGAAAGGAAGAAGAGATTAAGTGGAGAAAAGAAAACAAAATGTTCCAAAAGTATGAGCCTACCTTACGGAGAACTTAAAGGCTTAGATACAGCAAGGAAATGGCTAGCTGGGAGGTTGAATTGAAAGCCCAGTGGTTAGATGTGCTAAGCAAATAGAGACATACTTTAATTATATGTCGTAATAAGACAGAACATGACAAACATAGAGGGGAGTAAATACTTTGAAATTTTTTTTTTTCATGTTTCCTTTATTCTTAAAACAAACATACTTCTAGTTCTAAGAAGACAACACCTCCATACCAGCCCACCGTACTGTATCAGGGCAATAACAAAAACAGGATAGGACTACAGAACTTGTCTCCACAACAGCCAAGTGGTGATTGTGAGCAGAAAGGCCTAGCAGAGCTAAAGGGAAGCAGAAGATGCCGCAAGCTGCTGAGGGCAGACAAATAATTCCTTGCTCTCCTTGATGCTGCAACCGATACTGCTGACAGAATAACAAGAGTTATTTTGGCAATTTTGAAGCAAAGCATGCTCATGTTCTTTAGATGTCTATTATTATTTTTTTTTTGTTTTTTTGTAGTAGCAGCAAAGTAACTCATTCAAATGTTCAAAAATTCAAAATTTCTCCTGTGCACCACAAATGAAAACCTGGATTTACCTGTAGAATATAATTGTGTAATCAAGTGTAATGACACTTGATTTTTATTTATCAAAATATTGGTTTGTGATTGTTTTAGGTAATGGTTTTATGAGCGATTGATGTTCTGTTCTATGGAAAGGGGGCTTGGGAAGACAATCCAAAAGGAGAAGCAGGAATCGCCACATGAGAACAATAGTCCTTTGTTATTGTTTAGTCATGTAATGGTCCTGCAGAGCAGAACACTAGATGAAGTTGTGGGATGTCTGTACCAACTGAACTGAAGTCTGTTTATAAGGCAATAAATCTGACATTCGCAAAACATTCCAGGAGAATATTCCATTTCCATTGTACTAAATGGTTATCCACCAGAGAATGTTTGGTGAATGTCAATTTTTTTGCTTTACAAACTGTCCCCTAAATGTTCACCTGACAAAACTGTAGGTGACAGAATTTAGAATCTGTAGAGAGCTTTAAGGTAGTGGATAAAAGCCTAACACTGTCAACAGGAAGCCTTTACAGTCTGGGGCCTTCACCAACGGAAAAGGGCATCCTATGCCTAAATAACTAATTCCCTTCTGCAAATAAACCCCCATTACCCTTCTCTATCCTTACTTAACTTACTTAACTTCTCTATCCTTACTTAAGGGTTAACTTACCTCCTCTCCTCTACCTTTAACATTATTCTGGTAATTATCGAAATACTGCTCTGACCACTTATGGAAGAGGGAAAACCCTTGAATAGGTTCAAGAAATTGGGCTGGAACTGGACACTGCTATTGTTGCACGTCCCTGATAAAGAAGGCCATTGGTGCTTCCAAAACACTGTTCTCCAGCAATAATAGTTAGTAAACGAGAGAATGTAGCTCCCTTTTTTTTTTCAGTCATCTTGTATTCAGTTTTATATAGAAGTGCCATTTTTGGTATCCTCAGTATTCTGGGTTGGGTGATGCTCCATGTCATTTATTCTGAAGCTCTAAGGACATGCTGTACAAGTCCCAGGTACTATAGCCCTGCCCCCAGTGTATTGATACAGAAACCGGTGGGACATCACCAATTCTCTCATCACAACCTCATGTTAAATGATGCTAACCAATGCTTCATGCTCCTATGAACCTTCTGCCAGCTATTGTAAGCATGATTTATGAAGAGTGGACACCAAAAGTGATCCTGAGAGGCCTTGACTTATAACAACTGCAAGTTGGTAGGGGCTTTGATGACAGCTCTCAAAGGGACATCTAAAAAAAATAAACCTATTTCATTCTATTCCGTAAAATATCAGTTAACTGATAATATTTTCCCATTCTAAATACTTACTGTGCCCATTACATTTTTTTTTAATCCCAATAATTTCATAGTTTTAGAATAAAAAGGATGTATCAGGGGAGGCTGGAACACATAAAACCTAAAGTATACAAGATATGTAAGTCAAATGATCATTATCATTAATAGAATGCAGGACCAGTAGCTTTAGGTATTGTGCTCCACCCTAATCTTAAAATAAAGTCCTAAAAAAACAAAATGATGAAACTCTGTTATGTTCCCTCTTGTGTTTGACCCTAGAGTGACCACTTTATAAAGAATTCTTAGGTGGTCCGATCATCTGCAGATGTAAAGACTATTGATCAGCCTTGGTCTTTACCAACGTATGTAAAGAAAAATACCAGAGCCCTTATTTTTGTAGAAACAAGTCAACTTCATTTAAATAAAACACTATATGACATAAAAAGTTGAATAAATAGAGCTTGAGGTGAAAGGTAAGAAAATCATAATGATGAGTAGGATAAAAAATAGAAAACCCAACAGAAGTCCAAGATGCAACTTTTCCAAAAGTTGCTTGAGAAGGCAGCTGGAGCATACCATCACAACATCCCTCTACTCTGACTTAAAGTCATAAGGGATAGTTTTGCGTTTCTTAGCCGGTTCATCAGGTATGAGTTGAGAGTAGCTATTGAGAAAGAGTGCAGAATTCCTCTGCATGATGGCATTGTGATGCTTAATTAGGTCGGGGTCTATGAAGGTTCTTTTATGGACAGGGGGCTCGCCGTATCTGCTTGTCGAAGGTCGCGGGTGGAAACTGCTAACAGACATCAACATCTTGTCTTGCGACTGGCTTGCCATTGATGTTGGGATGTTGTTTATAATGGCTGCCATTTTATGTTGGGCTACCTCAGTGGCAACCGGATGGTTGGTGCCGCTGTGCATGTTGTTCTGTATGGCTTGTCCCATTGATGGGCCTGTCAACAAGTGCTGTGGAAGTCTTTCTACCAATCTTTTTTTGGTAATGTACCCTACTTTTTTCTTAGATTCTGGAAGAGATGCGCGGATTTTCATTGTTGTCATCATGGCTCGAATTTTTTGGATTCCTATTTTTGTGGAACGATACCACTCTGAGAATGCAGGGTTATAGTTGATGTTGGGTGCCAAATAAAAAGGGGCATCTGGTGCCATCATGGCTCCGGGCCTAAAGCTCCTGTATTTTAGGAATGCTGTCACCGGATCCCTGTCTGGTGCATGAGGGGTTGCATACATCCTTGGCTTTACTTGTCTTATATTTTTGCGATTTTCCACCACCTCCATCTGGCGATCAGTGTACTCCAAATACTGGTTTCCACGTGGGTCAACTTTCAGTTTGATGTCGCCCCATTGGAGGTTATACTGTTCTTTCGTTCGAAGTGCAAAATGTATCCCGTTGTTGAAGAACACCAAGTTAAGCAAGCTAGTCGGATTCTCTATTGACAGAGTGCCGCTCTTATAGAGGTTTTCAATGTCGTTGTCAGTCAAAGCCTCCTGTCTAATTGGTGGATTGCTTTCTGCAATCTTTTTCAAAAATTTGATTTTGGCATTGAGCGACTGCTTGGTCAATGGGAAGTCCTTGCTGTTTCCATATACAATTGTGTGCATATAGTTGTGTTCTTTTAAGTACCGATCAATACTTCCCACCATGCAGCGGAGGGTGTGTGGCTCGTACTCGTTGCCGTCCTTCCTTTTCACCACGAGAAGAAATTTTGAGAGCAGCGTGTCAAGCTCGGTATGAGGTATTTCTTCGATTTTACGATTTTCATTCATTTCACTCAAAAAATTCTGCAGCGTTTGAATGTCTGAGGTAGTTTTACGGGCAGTGTTGATATTTTTTTGCTGCTGCTGTTGGTGGTGGTGTAACATTTGTGCGTGCTCTTGAGAAGATGGTAATCCAAAGTGAGTCATTAATTCCATCTGACCAGGAGAGAATGTCCTCTGGGCCATAGAGCATCTTTTCACCATGTTATTGTTTAGTGTTGAAGTGGAAGTTGTTCCATTATCGGGCTGACTTTTTGGTATAATCTTAGAATTGCTTTTACATAGCGAAGAGCTTGCTTTTTCCTGAGGCCGAGCAAGGCGCTGAGGGTAGGAAAAAAAAAAAACATTGTGTGCAAACAGGAAAATACATTTTAAAAACCACCCAGTAAAGAGATTTCTTGTCAGTGTCTGCATAAAGTCCATCTCTGACCATACTAGTTACTCCCCCCTCTCCATTGCTTTCCAAACATTGACACAAACATTTATTGCAGAGATATATTTAATGTATCATGAAAAAAAAAAATCGCCATCCTATCAGCCATTTGCAAAACTCTATGAAAAAAAAACATATATAGGAAAGGAAAGAAGAGAACTAGGAAACATACCGACATAATGGTTGACACAATGTTATAAATCTGTTGTTGGTTCTTCAAAGTCCAATCCCAGAGCAGGGGAATGGAGGTGATCAGGCTGTATTGCTTAACTGTAGCAGGAAACATTCAGGTCACTAAACTGGCTGTACTGTAACAGAGCTGTGTAACTCTGTAAATGTACGTGCTAGCTGGGTAACATTACAAATCCTTTGGCAAAAGCTGTTTACTTTCAGACTGTCTTTTATACAGTAGCGTGAACACAGAAAACAGGAGAAGGTAATGTTAAAGCCAAAATTCTGAGTAGTTACTGGAACATAAATGAAGGAGACACACTTCCAATGTAGATACTTGTGACAACTGTCTATTAAAGGATTTCTAATACTTTGGAAATATCTCCTCTCATCTTCTGTTTTGACTACAGGGCAAAGTCAAGCTCTTGAATTGTATACTGATTGAAAAAATAAAATGTTTAAGCTTTTTCCTATTCCATCCAAAAGCAAAATGTGTCTTTAGATATACTTTAATGCATATACCTGAAAATCTGGAGATGATTCATGATCTTCTTCCCTGCAATCAATAAACAGATTTTGGGGACATTTTTCTGGAGTATTCCCACCACTTGATCCATCTGTAGGATGAATACAAACAAGTGACTGAAGTAATGTATATAACATAATATATCCTAAACATGTCTCACCCTCTCCTCGTGGTCGCCCCATTCCTTGTAGAGAAGGAAACCAATCATTAGTGAAAGATATTTTTCCTGTGCCCAACCATGGGGATTTGCACCCTAGTTAGGTGAGGGCTTAAGGAGGTATAAATGTCAGGAGAACAGGTGGGGCACCTGCCATGGAGTATTAGTGAGAAGCCTGGCTCAGCAGCAGGCTCTGGTCACCAGTGAGAAAAATCAAGAGAGCCTTCTATGACCAGAGATAACTTTGAGTATCAGTGAGAAGCCTGATGGGAAAGTAAAGCCCATGAGAAGATCAACTATGACAAAAGTCTGTGCGAAACACTGTATTTTTCTCAGTGCCTAAATATTGGCTTGAATGGAGCCTATCAGGACAAAAGTACATATGTTGCCACTGGAAATACTGCAAAATCCAAAGGCAAGGATGTTAGCATTGTCACATCTAATTTTTATGTCTGGCCACACCTAGCTCCACCACACTTTTTACTAACTGAATGAGTCAAATCATTCAGATGGACCTTAAATGTTCTTTTACCATGAGAAACCAATCCTGAGAATTATAATCTAAAGACTGCGGGTAACCAGGTATTAAACTATTATTTTTACCTGTGTTAATATATATAGGACTTTCTCCTTCTTTATATGCATCATCCCATTCTTCATCATCCCACTCATCATCCGATAAGATCTCAATTTTTACACTTTTCATTTGTTCTTCCTATAGGGGAAAAGATGAAACAATGAAAAAATGAAAGTAAGGTTTTTCCAAAACTCACTGATCCTTAAGAAAAAATCTACCTCATAATACTGCTGGACGTCTTCGTCTTCATGATCCCAGTCATTTTGGGCAAGGCCGGTGCTCCATCTGCAATCCTTCAAGTTACGCTCAGCTTCCAATTTGCAGTCTTTTGGCATAGAGTTACCCTCCTGCCTACAGTCTTTTGTAATTTGGTCAACCTCCTGTTTACAGTCCTTTAAAACCGCGTCAACTTCCAATTTACAATCCACCAAGGGACGTTCGGGTTCCTGTCGGCAGTCCTTGGAGATACTGAAAATTTCCTGTTTACAGTCTCTAGGGATAAACTCGACTTCCTGTTTACCATCTTTGAAGGTGTGGCCAGCCTCCTGTGTACAATCTCTAGGGATGCAGTTGATCTCCTGTCTGCAGTCTTTTTGGATACGTTCAATTTCTCGCTTGCAATCCTTTAAGATGGTCTCAACTTCTTGCCTACAAATTTTTCGGATTAGATCAATTTCCTGTCTGCAGTCTTTTTGGATTTGGTCAACCTCCTGTTTATCGTTTGGGAGGTGGCCAACATCCTGTCTAGAATCTTTAGAGATATGGCCAGCATCCTGTTTTAAACTCTTTAGGGGATGATCTTTTTCCTTTCTACAGTCCATGGAGACACCAAGCTCCTCATTTATTGATCCTTGGTCTTCTATCTCTTTAGGATCCTGAGTAATACTGCTATTTTCCCCTTCGGTGTGTTGTGATACATCAACAACGTTCTCCAAACAATGTGCATAGATAGGACTAGGACATTTTTCTGGTGTATTGCAAGTGCTAGATTCCCCTGTAAGAAAAACATGTGGTTAAGCTCCCTACCTATGAGTTCAGAGATATACATAATATACACACCCATGTGGTCAAACATTTGAGGACATCTATACCTTTAAATTATATTTCATTCCCCTTGCAACTTTTAAAGCCTCTCCTCTTCTAGGAGGGGTTTCTACAAGATTTTGGAATGAGTCTTTTAAACTTTTAAGCCTATTCAATTGGGTACTGATTTTGAATAGGAGGACCTGGCTCAAAATGCGTATGTAGTAGGGTTGAGGTGAATACTTTATGCAGACAACTAAAGTTCCACCACACCAAATTCATCAAACCATGAATTTATGGAAGTAGCTTTGCTCACAAGGGTATAATTACGCTGGAGCAATAACAAGACTTCCCATAACTGGTGGTATAGTGTTTGAAGTGCACAATTGTCTAAAATAACTTTGCAAGATGTATTATCATGCATTGAAAACCCATGAACACAATAATTTAAAGGATCTCCACATACTTCTTGCAATATGGTAGCAAAAGTTGGTATTATTCCATGTGTTTTTGACAGGTCAATTTAGGTACAGGGCCATAAACAACACAGTAATATGTCTTGCATATTATAACTTCTGTAAAGTAAAATCAAAATTTTTCCTACCTAGAGGGGCGACGGACTGTTGATCGTCCATAATGTTCTCAAAGAGATCCTTGTGTTCTTCTAAATACTCCCATTCCTCCATGGAGAAATAGACAGTGACATCCTGACACCTTACAGAAACCTGACACACACAATGATACAGTCACCATCCAGACATTCCTGTTAATGGATAATGTCCTATATATCCTGGCACTACTTACCTCTCCAGTCAGCAGCTCAATGATCTTGTTGGTAACCTTTAGGATCTTCTGATCATTGCTTCTATCAGGAATGAGGGAGGAAGGTGGAGGCTTCATAATGGGGCTCTGGCTTTTGTTCTGAGGTGTGCTGCAAACACATTGTTCCTTGATAGGCCCATAGTCCTAAATAATGGGGAGTATATAGACACAATGCCTATATTAAGGAGGGTTGGCTCATATAATTCAACCTTTAAATTGTACAAAAGAGCAGAAATAATACGGTGAAATATTGGTCAACTATGCCTAACTAAATGACATATCATAGAACCATTTGATGCTATTTCTGCTGCTTTGGTTCTATTTTGGTTGTTCTGTCTTTTGTAACACTGGTCAACAAACAGATAAAAGTGATTTTAGGTCAAGTTTGATCAAGATTCCAAATATGGTATTGGTTTTGCTAGACTTGCTCTAGTTTTTGAAATAAGGACCTCAACAATAACCTCATAGAAAACTAATGAAACATGAAAATTAACAAAATTAAACTAGATATGCCTACGTATATAGACTAAAATTTTCGAAATACTTAATGTCAATATATTCCATATTCAGTACATTTACAGACCTACTCACAAAGAAGTCATTGAAAAACTCTATTTCTACGATTTCTTTTTATGCTGAAGTTCAGGACAATCACGTTCAAGGCTCCAGCAGTAGTCTGCCATCATGTGTCCATCCCATCTGCCCTGATACCTTTCTTCCATCACATTTATATCTTGATGGAACCTCTCCCTTTGTTCTTCACTAAAATCACAAAGGTTTTATGGAAATTGTGTACCTTTGGGCTCATAGTAGCACCCAAATTTTTAAAGTTTAAGAGCAAGTTTTGTACCAGTTCTTCATAATTTTGTGCTTTATGATTAAACAAGAAGTTCTTGACAACCATGACATACCCATGCCAGTTTCCGAATCTGGGGTCCATCAAAGATTCTTGCTTTTAATTTTTCAGTACTCAATCCAGGGAAGAATCTACAAATGTATTTGAAGCAATCACCGTCCTTGTCCAAAGCTCTAACAAATTGCTTCATTAATCCCAACTTTATGTGTAGTGGAGGGAGAATGATTTTTTCTTTGTCAACCATTTGCTCGTTAATGATGTTCGCTGCACCCTTTTTCATGTTTTCCCTTGGAGGCCATGTCACTTTTTTTTCCAGTGATCCTGCTTTGCTCTACTATACCACAAGCAGATGAAGCATGGGTACTTTGTGTATCCACTTTGCTGTTCAAGTAGGAAGTTCACCATTCTTAAATCAGCACATATGCACATATTGTTGATAGCAAAGCTTTTGTAAGACTATTTTGTCATTTTCATATTCTTTTTTACGTTTTTTTGAGTGACCAATTGGAGTTGATGCAGAGCAGTTGCCATTATGCAGTAAAACAGATTTCAAACTTCCAGTTGAACTTTCAATGAAAAGCCGCCAGTCTTCTGCTTGGTATTCTGGTACTCCCATATGGGCTAGTAGTCCTGGGATGTTACAACAGTACAAAAGCCTCCATCTTCACTGAAATATGGTAGGAGTGTCATTTCTCTTGTCTCATAAACCGGTATTTTAACTTCCGGTCTCAGACAGTTCTTTTCTTTTCGCCTGGATGGTAAAAGTTCAGATGCTTGTTTTGACAGCCTTAGGTCACATTAATAAATCATTGAGCTCTTCTTGAGAGAACTGCTGGTTTGATGAAAAACGTCCTATATTATACATATTCACTTCTACTTTTAACTCCTGGATTACACTCCAAACCCTGTATATCCTCTATGTCGGATACAGGAATATAAAGGAGTGTACTGAACACTGGTATGGGAACATCAGCACCATGTGGCACAGGTCGTCTGGCTAATTCCAAATCAGGGTAGTCTCACTTGTCTTTCTTGTAACGATTGAAACCTTTTACATTTACAGCACAAAAATAACAATCATTATGATGATTTTTGGGCTCCCGCCATAACATAGGTACACCAAGTTTTAAACTTTTCTGTTTTCCATTTTTCCACTGACGTAGACACTCTACACAAGTTTTGCATACCATACGGGGAGCTCAATACTTATCTTTGTGCCCCAGTTTAATACCAAAATATGTAAGATATGCTTATTTCATAAATTATTTAATGTTTCTCTGTTTTTGCTGAGAATTTTCACCACAAACGTAGCAAAATACATTAGGGTCATTTAAACAACTTCTTCTTGAAGAACTCATATTTCTGTAAAAAAAGAAAATGTATGAATAAAAAAAGGCAAATGAAAATTTCATGAAAATAATGCTACATTTAATATAAAAAATGAAAATCATTGGTGTAAATAAAGATTGATAATATTAGGCTGTATTAACATTTGTTGTAGGTAAAATCATCTATTCCAATTCCTGTATTACAAGAACTAGAGCCAATTCAATGAAATTGATGTAATTTCTGGATTCAACAGACCTGAAATACACTAAATATACTGAAACATTTTTTAAGTTGTGTAATCTAAGAGTGTTAGCATGTCTGCCCGAAATCTACATAATTCACTCCCATTAGTTCCTAGACTGGAAAGATACATTTCATTATATGGAAAAAAAAAAAAAAGGTAATTGAGTGATGTCATATGACACCTTTAGTAACTGTTGTCAGGTTACTCCCATAAACTCCCCCCAACCCCCCCACCACCATTTTATCAGGTCAGTACTGTCAATTTTATAATAGAGATAAAAAATAATGTTATGTGAAACCCCTAGAAGACTTCTCACCTCTCCAGTCAACAGGTAGATAATCTTCAGCGTGAGTTTCAAAATCTTCTTAGACACATGATCTCTGCTCTTGTCCATCCTCAGGGATTCCAGAAAGCAAGAATAACTTGAAACAACCTCAATAGGATAGCTACGAACAACCAAAGCGATAAACACAGTATAGATTTTGAGTAACAAGGAAAAGTAATGACTTATCAAACTAGTGGTCTACTCACTTAGGTACTTCTGAACTAAATATAATGATAATAACCTTGTAAATATCCAATAATGTGTGGGTAATTAGCTCATTTTATACCAGTACACCCCAAAGATGTATACCTAACATACATACAAAACTATCCAAACTAACAAACCGAAAATAGGCAAACAATTCCTAAAATTCTATAAATTACAACTGCCGCCCTTAGGAACTAAAAAAACAAGAAAACCAGGGAATAGAACATGGAAGAAATGACAATGAAAACACAGGATAACAAATTAGGAGGAGGCAGAAGACATGACCATAACAGAGTAGATTGAATAAAAGATGAGTTCAGTAAGGAGATGGAAGATATGTCAACTAAGAAGAAGTAGTCAAAAGATATGTCAAGTAAAGGGAAGAAGGTGAAAGACATGTCAACTATTGAGAAAAAGGCATAAAAGACATGGCAACTTTGGAGAAGAAGGTGCAAGACATATCAACGAAGGAGGATTAGGTAGTCTAGGGAGAAGACATTTCAACTAAGTGGGTGAAGACAAATGACAGGTTAACGAAAAAGAAGTGGAAAGACGCTTTTATTATTATTATTATTATTATTAAACAGGATTTATATAGGGGAAGAAGTCCAAAGACGCGTCAACCAAGGGGAAGAAGTCCAAAGACGCGTCAACCAAGGGGAAGAAGTCCAAAGACGCGTCAACCAAGGGGAAGAAATCCAAAGACGTGTCAGGTCAAGGGGAAGAGGTTGAAAGACATGTCTACTAAGTAGGAGAAGAAGGAAGAAAAGTAATTTGAAGAAAAGGCAGAAGACATGTCAAGTAAGAAGAAGGGGGAAGACAAATCGTCGTAAGTGGCCGTAAGTATGGCCGTTTATAATGATAATAACCTTCTAAATATCCAATAATGTGTGGGTAATTAGCTCATTTTATACCAGTACACCCCAAAGGTGTATACCCAGCATACATACAAAACTATCCTAACAAACCGAAAAAAAAGGAAACAATTCCTAAAATTTTTAAAATACAACTGTCGTCCTCAGGAACTAAAAAAAAAAAAAGAAAACCAGGGAACAGAACACGGAAGAAATGACAATGAAAACACAGAATAACAAATTAGGAGGAGAAGGCAGAAGACATGACCACAACAGAGTAGATTGAATTAAATATGAGTTCACTAAGGAGAAGGAGGTGGAAGACATGTCAACTAAGGAGAAGTAGTCAAAAGATATGTCAAGGAAGGGTTGGAACAGGGGTGCCCACACTTTTTTGGCTTGTGAGCTACTTTTAAAATGACCACGACATAATCTACCAATAATAAAAACTTGGACTTAATAACGCCTGTGCGCGGTGGAGTTTATTTTGAAAGGCAGGGCCCTGCGATCTACTTGTGTTGCCTTTGCGATCTACCGCTAGGTCATGATCCACCTGTTGGGCACTCCAGGGTTAGAAGGTGAAAGAGGTGTCAACTATTGAGAAAAAGGCATAAAAGACATGGCAACTTTTGAGAAGAATATAGAAGTGACATGTTGGCATGATGGCTTTGGAAACAAATGTGGAAGAGATGTCATTAGATGAGGATAAGGTAAAATTTGTGCCTACTAAGATGAGGAAAGCAGACAACATGTCAATTTAGAAGGAAGAAGAAAAGTCAACAAAAGAAGTAGAAATCACAGTAAGAGAAGAAGGCAAAAGACGTGTCAACAGAAGATGAGAAGGTGAAAAATGAGATAACTAAGGGGAAGTAGGCAGAAAACATAACAATGAGAAGAGGGCATGACAGCCATATAGAAGACTGACAAAGACGATGAAAACAATGACAAGGAGGAAAAGAAGAAGAAATAAGTTTACTTACAGAAGGCATAATTCAGCTTTTTGAGCTGGTTTAAATCAACAATTCTAAGATAGAATTGGCTATAAAGTGGCATGGGTATCAATGACAAAAATTCAACCCACAAAATCTGTGATCTTGTTTTGTGATATACAGTATTATTCCAGATAAGGTTACAAACTTATTCAATCTACTATCTGTATATTATAATAAATTTAATATAAACGTATAAAAACTATATATGTATAATATTGTTTATATTGCTGTTGTTTCTCAACTTGTATAATATTTACATAAAACAGCAATCAGACCATATAAGATCAGATCTATGTGGACACACAATATATTAAATGTATCCTTCCCCCTCCCCATAAATTATCCTTGTACAGGGATGTTGATCACTGGCCTGACACAATGAGCATTTAATATTCCTGGCAGCCATGAGTCCAGCTAATAAGTACACACAGGCTCAGCCACTATACATGGCAGCTGTTGCTCCACTTCTCACCTACATACAATGTTTCCGAGCCTCAGGTAAAAGAAGAAGACATTGAAGCCAGCAGTGGGACAGCTCCTGCTTTGACATAACTTACACACCGGATATTGGTTAAGAATAAACTTCCTGTCTGCGTCCCAGGCCTCCTTCTCATTGACGGCCGTCAACCAACGCTAGAGGCCAATGTTTGGTATACTAACCAGAAGGGATTTCCATTCCCAGCCAAGCTCCTATTGAGCCATTTTCTAGAAGACTATTCTCTCCCCTGCTCACACGGAGGAGCACATTGTAATCCTTGTGGAGGGAGAAGGAAAACCTCTTGTTGTTATGTGTCTATACTGATGGAGAACCGGCGCCATTTTTGGGAAGACCACTCTGCGTTTTTCGGCTTACATGAAGTAATTGAGGTATGCGGGTGAGAATATCAAAATGGTAAAGAATAGCTAAATCTGCAATCCAAATTTATATATTATAAAAAGAAAGACAGCAGAAAACTAAAAATAAGTTTTGACCCAATTTGATAAACAGAAAGATGAATGATACCCCATTACATTAAAGGTTTAAAAAAAAATGTCTCCATCCGTGGTATGTTAGGTTTATGGGGGTGCCATTTTGTTGAAGACAACATTGCTTTTAAATAAACGTAAATGATCCACATAAAAATGGCTCCTCCTGTAAGACAACTTTGTCTTAAATAAACGTAAATGATCCACATAAAAATGGCTCCTCCTGTAAGGACAACTTTGTCAAAACCATGTAATAACGTATGAAACGAAAAGATTATACAATTTTGACCGATGTAATATCGAGTGTTTATGTGTTATTTATCTCTGTAGTAAGTGAATTGCGATGTTTTGTCTCTTTTGGGTATTGGTAAAAGTAAGCCGATATACCACAACTCCCAGAATCCTTTAGTGAAGTAATATCCCTTCCGGGTTGCATGTTTAAGGGTGATTGCTTGCACTGTTATGGAGGTGCTTGTGTTTCCTATATATGCTGTGTCTATTATCTGATTCATGCTTGGAAGGTAAGCATTGTTTTGTTCCTTTTTCCGATATGCCAGGTATTTCTGCACGTGGAAAGTCTAAGCCGAGTCTGTAATACAAACTGTAACCAGGAAGTGCAATCTGACAATACAACATTTCATGGCTCAGTATAGACAACTGCTCTGTTTTTCTGTACATGTGCACATACAGCTATTCAAGGTTCTGCCCATGGATAAGTCATATTTGAGTTTTAGGGCTGGTTGGGGTCATCAGTTATATATCTATTGGACTTCCTGTTTACACTGAAACCTTCGAAATGTAGGGAGATTTGAGGGCCCCAAGGACTAGGATATCACCAATATGGCCCCTGTGAGACAAAAGAACTGTTAAGAGGGGATAAAGTTGCAAAAACCATTTTGGAGGCACTGATCCTTTAGAAAATATTGAAACCCGGGAACAAAAATGACTACTTACCGGTCCTTAGATACGTGGGACTGTGTTTTTCTTTTGTGAGTGACCGCGCACGCTTACCACACTTAAATACAAGTGGCATTGTCATCTAAGAACAGGACTGGCCATCCTCTTTTGATGCCTATTTGCTTTAGGCTCTGGTCCCTCCCACTAGGGGCTACTGGATTTGACGTGTAGCCATAATAAAGGAACAAACCATTTCCTGGGTGACAATGTTACTTATACATAAGTATATTTATCTAGTATTTAGGGTGCACAACAGCACCCCTGTGTGTAGTGCAGTGCATCACATTCACATGCATTTATTTTTAGCAAAACAATTACATACAGGTCCCTATTTGTATATGGACAGCCAGTGCTGTTCTCCCCGAACGGAAACCCAGTTATGGACACTGCTTCTGTCCTTGTCGTAGTTGTCACTTGTTGACGAGGTTCCACTGCTGATCAAAGTATCATCTTCAGAGCTGAGGATCCCGTTTGAATCAGGAAAAGCAGGGCAATAGCTCTTACTATAACTAACATAACAATTGTTTTAGGTTAATATGTGCTATAAATACTTTCAGCATATGCTCATATTAATAAAATGAAGTTTGATTTTATTAAGTGGAATGTCATTGTCACAATTTAGGTTTTTGTCACCCATCAGCAAGACATTCCTCTGCCGCACCAAGAGAACAATTGGACCATCACAGAGTTGCCTAAATATTCACTTACAATGGACAAGAATCACGTGACCGAGAGGATATTAAGCCTCACCTTGGAGATCATCTACCTGTTGACTGGAGAGGTGAGGAGGATTCTGGAAGGGTCACATCACATCATTATTTTAAATATATATTAAACAAAGAGCTGACCAGGGAGGTGATAAATATGTTGGAACGGGTATACAACATCACTCTATAATAATAAAACAAATAGCTGACCCTAAAGGTGATGAATATACTTAGTCACATGGCATTATCCCTATGAATAAAATGCAGACCTGACCAGGGAGAAAAGAACTAATCTTAGAGGGTCACATGATGTTATTGGTATCCATGCAATATTTCTATTGACAGTTGTAAGAAATGTCCCCATTTATTGAAAACTAAAATAAAAAAAATAACTTTCAGGTCTTCACGGAACCCCTACTTTATCCAAAGCTCACAGTGCATTAGTGTGTTGGGCAGTGGGATTAATGTCATCCTTACAAACAGCCAGAAGATCATTGGTGTCACTTATACTGACCTGGGAGGCACAAACTGCCTATTGCTCAAGGAACCCTTAGCAATCTCTAGAAGAACCCTGGTTGAAAAACACTGTTCTAAGATCCTAATTGCTTTTCTTTCTAGTAAACAATATATAACAATAAAATATTGTTTCTCTAGGGTTACACAATTGTGACACCCAGCAGCCACACTAGCTTCTCAGGACAATCATTCAAGATCAACTCAAAGAAAATATTAGAAGTCACCAATAAGATCATTAGGCTGCTGACAGGTGAAGTAAGTGGTGCACAGAATTATGGGGTATTATAAGGGATATGTATGGCAAGCAGCAGCTTCAAGCTCACACAAGGAGATGAAACCGCATGTGAGAAAGGTGTTTTTTTTTTTTTTTTTTTTTTTTTTAGTCACTTGTAAGGTCACATATATGTGAAATATGGGGAGCAGTTCTGGGTGTCATTGCAAAACATTGGAGGCCATGGGAAAGAGCCCTCAGCCCTGATGCAAGCAGGAGGTTGGCTAGTGAAGGAAGGTATGCAAAAAGCATTCCTCCATTAAATGAAAGGGCCAGGGGCTGGGACAATCAGGCTGGATGGAAGGATGCTCCAACCAGAAAATAAGCTGGGCTGGAGGGAGGGCTCCAATGAGGGCAGGGAGCAACACTGGAGGGTTTTGGGCAAAGTCCAGAGCTGAGGTTTATAGTCATAACTCTATATAATGATTGTATTTTTGTGTGTGTCAGGTTCCTTTAAGATGTCAGGATGTCACTGTCTATTTCTCCATGGAGGAGTGGGAGTATATAGAAGGACACAAGGATCTCTACAAGGATGTCATGATGGAGAATCCAAAGCCCTTTACCTCCCAAGGTAAGTCTCTGCAGTCCCCCTCCCTTTGCATGGTGCAAATGTTCAATCAGAAATAAAGAGCCTGAAAGAAAAGAGCTTGGCTTAGTTAGATAGTAGGTTAGGTTGAAAGAAAGACATATGTCCATCAAGTTCCACCAGTAGGGAAATAAACATATCCCAGATATAAAACCCTATAAGACACAGTTGGTCCAGAGAAAGGCAAAAAAAACCTTGATATGATTTGCTTCAACAGGGGAAAAAAATTCCTTCCTGATTCTGTGAGGCAATCAGATGTTCCTGGATCAACAGTCCCTGTTATCTTTACTTTAAACCCTTAATACCCAGTTATATTATGTGCTTCTAGAAAAGAATCCAGCTTTTTCTTAAAGTAATCTATAGCAGTTGCTGAAACTACTTCCTGAGGGAGCCAGTTCCACATTTTCACAGACCTTACAGTGAGGAATCCCTTCCTTATCCGGGGCTAATTGTTCCTCATAGCCAAGCTCCTCCATTCCTTTTATATAGTTTAGATGCCTTTCTCTGCACTCTCTCCAAATCCACAATGTCCCTTTTGTGAACTGGTGCCCAAAACTGGACTGCATATTCCAGATGTGGTCTGACCAATGCTTTGTACAGGGGCAGGATTATGTCTCCATCTCTACAGTCTATTCCTCTTTTATTACAACAAAGTACTTTACTAGCTTTAGCTTGGCATTGCATGCTGTTGTTAAGTCTATGATCTACAGAACCCCCAGATCCTTTTCCATTTCTGACTCCCCCAAATGTATTCCCCCTAGACAGTATGAAGCATGCATGTTGTTACCCCCCAAGTGCATACCTTTACATTTATCTATATTAAATGTCATTTGCCACTTGGCTGCCCAATCAAACAGTACATCCAGGTCTGCTTGTAGATTATAGACATCCTGTATGGACTTAATTCCATTACATAGTTTGGTGTCATCTACAAACACAGAAAATGGTACTTTTAATCCCAAACTCTATATCATTTATAAAGATGTTAAACAGTAAAGGTCCCAACACTGAACCCTGGGGTACACCACTAATAACCTTTGACCATCCAGAGTATGAATCATTAATTACTACTACTACTACTATTAATTACTACTCTCTGGATGCGGCCTTTTCTAATTTTTTTGACACTAACTTGCATATTAACCGTCTGTGGGGTACAGTGTCAAAAGCTTTAGCAAAGTCCAAGTACACTATATCAACTGCTATTCCACTGTCTACCGGTTTACTTACTTCCTCATAAAAAGAGAGTAAATTTGTTTGACAACTTACGTCTTTCTTGAAACCATGCTGACTTATCACTTGTAATATTATTTTCTAGCAGAAACTCCTCTATGTGGTTCTTTATCATACTCTCTAAGACCTTTCTAACTATGGACGTTAAAGTAACCGGTCTGTAGTTACCTGGTAATGACTTTTCTCCCTTTTTGAAGATAGGAACCATATTGGCCTTACGCCAATCCATCAGTACAATGCCAGTGACTAAAGAGTCTCTATAAATTAGAAATAATGGCTTTGAAATAACTGAGCCCAGCGTTTTGAGGACAGGTGGATGTAATCCATCGGATCCTGGTGCTTTGTCGACCTTAATTTTGCCCAACTGTTTCTCAATCATATCAATTTTGAGCCATTGTGAACAGTTTAAGGCAGTGAAATTGCTGTTATGAATTTGGACTTGAGCCCCGCCATTTTCCTTTGTGTACACAGAGCTAAAAAAAGTGTTTAGTAAGTCCGCCTTTTCTTTATCCCCAGTTACCAACCCAGAGACATCCATTAAGAGGCCTACATGCTCAGATCTGATCTTTTTGCTATTAATATATTTAAACATTTTGGGGGAGGGGGTTTGCCTTACTTTCCTTTGTAATCTGTCTTTCATTTTGAAGTTTTGCACATTTTATCTCCTTTTTTACAAATTTTGTTATATTCTTTATATTTTCAAACAACGAAGGTGATCCTTCATTTTTATATTTTTGGAATGCCCTTTTCTTGTTCCTTAAGGCTTTTTTAATATCAGCTGTGAGCCACATTTTAATTTTAGCCTTCTAAACTTATTACCCATTGGAATATATTTTTCAGTGTGCTTTTGTAGAAGAGACTTCAAACATTCCCATTTCTGTTCTGTGTTCTTTGAGGACAATATTGTCTCCCAGTCCAAGTCACAGAGAGCCTCACCTAATAATGGAAAATGTGCTCTCTTAAAATTAAATGTTTTTATCGTACCTGTTTTTGCTTCCTGCTTACATTAAATTAAGTCATATTATGGTCACCGCTACCCAGATTCTCTTTTATATGCATATTTGTTATAAGCTCTGCATTGTTAGAAAGAACTAGGTTCAGCAGAGTATCATTTTTAGTTGGGGCATCTATAAACTGTACCATAAAATTATCTTGTATTAAATTCACAAATTGCCTCCCTTTTGCTGTTCGTGCCATTAATCATGATTAAAACTTTTTTGACTTTTTGCTGTTTTTTCTATCTGTGCTAGTAGTTGATTCTCTATTTCTTCCTTAGCACTGGCGGGCCTATAGCAGACTCCAATAATTAATTGTGTACTGTGCATCCCCACATTCAACTCCATCCATAATGCCTTAACCTCATCGCTTGTTCCATCAGCATTTTCTTCTTTTACATCACTTTC
The DNA here is from genome assembly GCF_032062135.1 of Pyxicephalus adspersus. Classification (NCBI taxonomy): domain Eukaryota; kingdom Metazoa; phylum Chordata; class Amphibia; order Anura; family Pyxicephalidae; genus Pyxicephalus; species Pyxicephalus adspersus. The sequence continues at coordinate 55,833,176 of NC_092867.1, forward strand.
AGATCAGTTCTCACAGACAGACAGACACCACCACCTTTTCGTTTGACTCTGTCTTTACGAAAGAGAGTATAACCTGGAATATTGACAGCCCAGTCATGTGAAGAACAAAGCCAGGATTTAGCAATGCCAACTAATTCATAATGCTATTCACTCATTAAGGCTTCCAGCTCCCCTATTTTGTTTGCCAGACTTCCAGCATTGGTGAACAGGTTCTTTTAAACTATTGCTGCATTTACCAGCACTGTTTGCCAAATCCTTTTGTTTTTCAGTAAAATAGTACTGCGCAATGCAATGTTTGTGTGTAACATGGGAAGCTCTTTCTATTTATCCATAACCTCCCACACACACACACACACACACACATGCAAATAAAACAAATGCCCTGTGAATCCGGTGCCATGGATGCACCCTACATTACAATACAATTGGTCCTGATGTTTTTCCATTTCTTTGCAGATTTTTCAGAAGCCACAGTCACCACTGAAAACCCTAAAACCCACAAAGCGTCCTTTACCAAACATCCAGGGTCAGCCCTGTGTAAGCTGAATTATGACGACAAAGTTTCAGAAGCATCAGACGTAGGTCAAGATGCAGTAATCACCATGACCTCATATACCAAATACACACAGACTGAACATGACAACAACAGGGAAAAGTCTACTTCTGTTAAGGAAGTCAATCATGTCATGTGTTCCACAGCTGAGGATCCTCAAATCGGTTTTATAACAAAAACGGCAAAACCAGCCGAAGAACCAAATTGCTCTGATGACGACGATTGTCTGATGACCCCTGAACCTGAAATTGAGATGGAAAGCAATACAGTCAGTGGTCATTCTCATCCACCCGAAGTTCAGAACACTGTTGAGGTTCATGGTCATCAAAGCGTGTGGCAAACAAATTGTGTCTCCTCCCTCAAGAAGGGTCAGAATGCCCTAAGTCATGTAGAGATTGAATACCCATCAAACTGTATTGTCGAGGTTTCTTCCACCCCAGAGGAAAGTATCACTCACGTGGACGTATTGGATGCCTCTGAGATCAGGCCAGGACCATACAGGTCCACACAAAGCAGAGAGGAACACAAAAACATAATGTTCAGCAATGTCTTTACCCCCTCGGATCTAACTCAAGATGAGTTAACTAGCATCAAGCAGGAGTTGGTTACGTGGGAAGAAGAAAGCCTCTCGTTTCAAGAAATATACCTACCTGTGAAACATATACAGGAAAATACCGCAGGTGGAACACTAGCAAGCCGCAGCAACAATATGCAGGTGAATTTTGCTGCTGCCCAGGTAAAGATAGAACCTGTAGAAGAGGACAATGTGGAGGGTTATGAGCCACAAGAACAAGCTCAGGAGGCATTTGTGGATGTTTGCATAGAAGATGATAGCAAGGACTCGTTAAGTGCCGAGATGTTGGCTCGAAACCAGACATCTTTGCTGGATTACGCAGGGTATAGCAAGGACTTTACCAACGGGCTCAGTTACCCAACTCCCCCAATATACAACTGCCCAGATTGCAATAGATCCTTCTCAAGTAGCAGCAACTTAGCCAAACATCAACTCCTCTGCCGGGGTCGGAAACCGCACGTATGCTCGGGGTGTGGCAAGTGTTTCGCCAGTGCCTCTTACCTTGTCATCCATGAGCGCATCCACACGGGTGAGCGGCCGTTCTCCTGCTCCCATTGTGGAAAAAGCTTTTCGAGGAAGCCAGACCTGGTCAGACACGAGCGAATACATACCGGGGAGAGGCCATTTGCGTGCCCGGACTGTGGCAAACGTTTCACCAGCGTTTCCAACATTTTTATGCACAGGCGCATCCACACAGGAGTCAAACCTTTCTCTTGCGCCCACTGTGGCAAGAGGTTCATCAAGAAGTCAGACCTGGTCCGCCACGAAAAGATTCATGTTCCGCAGAGACCCCTACCGTGTCCTGAGTGCGGCCAACTTTTTGCATCCAATCATATCCTGAATAAGCATATGCTGAGCCATGCAGGGGGGGTGTAGGTGGCTTACCAGAGAGATAGCTAATTTAAAGTAGAGGTCCTCCTCCAAAACGATAGGTTAGTGCTGGCAGATTAGGTAATATGTTAGATCCTTAAAGGGCCAGTCCACCTAAAATATTTTTAAGTTGGTTAACTTAACTGTTGAGAAGATAATCCACCTGACAGTCTCTTACCAGCTCTGGGACTTGGTTGAGTTCTTTTTGTAAAGTTCCTAAGCTGTCAACTTCTAAGGTGTAGCAATGTATCAAAACATACATTTGAATAAACTGAATGTAATAAACTTAGGTATATAAATTGATATTCCTAGAAAGAAGGCTTTTGGGGTGGTGTTAGAGTGGATGGTGGTGGGAGTGATACCATCACACATAGTTACACCCTTCATGTTTTAATTTCTTTTTGTAAACTGTAGCATGTAGTATTTTGGAAAACAAAGGTTGATACAGAATTCTTGTGATTAGATCGGGTTACAGTAATAGCAGATACTTTAAATACTTTTTTATTATTTCTATTTCTATTAATTGACAGGAAAGGTCTGCTGGTGGCTGATAAAATCAAGATTTCTTTCTGTGTTGGAGTGCACTTATATAACAAACAGAGATCATTGACTGCTAGAAGCAGATAGCCCATGCATATGTTTAGCTAAGTCTTGCTTATTCTATCAGTCTTTCTCAACCTTTGCAAAAAGCGGAACCCTTGAAATAACTTTGAAGTCTTCAGGGAACCCCTTCTATAATTACTATATTCAAAGTTCACAGTACATTTACTAGGTAGTCAGTAGAAAGAATGTCACCTTTACTGATAGCCAAATAGATTATTGGTGTCAATTGAATTCCCTGCAGAGGCAGAAATTGCTCATAATTTAAGGAACCCCTAGCAACCTCTGGAGGAACCCTAGAGCTCCACAGAACCCTGATTGAGAAACACTGGCCTAAACAGCCGATTATGAAACAATCTCAATCACTGATGCCTTTGTTACCATTAATGCTGGTCTATGTATACCTATGAAGAATCAAGTAGGGGGTGCTTAACCTTTTTCTAAGAACAAACTTGTTTCAAATATGCATCAATACAAGGCAGAGTTGGGATCCCATTAGGTAAAACTACCCCATTGGGGTACTGAGAGTTTTAAGAAGACAAGGAGCAGTAGGCCATATTACCATTTACATTTTGGGTGGACTGATCCTTTTATTATAAAATGTACAAAAGGAAAAGAAATTGAGTATCAAGGTTTCTTATTGGGAATGAAGTGGGTAGGGTAAGGCCAAGCCAGGTGACTGATTAGTTGTTCGATAGTTTCACCTTGCACATAGGATGGTTCAGGGCAGGTTGGACACCTTTTTTCCAGGTTGCATGCCTCAGGATAGATTGGTCTCTACACTGCATAGGTTGACATTTACTGAAGCTTGTTGTTAATCTTCCCAAACATGGATGTTTTATTAGTTACACCTATCTTGTAATCCATAATACATGGTGCAGTACAATATCGAGCTTTAAAATGAGTAGGATTTTTATGTGCTAATAAATCTGACCTACGTGATAAGAAAATCTTGTCCAAATACATAAGGCACATGTATAGCTACTTGAATCTTGGGGAGCTTTGTATGTTTTTTAAAGATCTGTGCAGTAATCCACTTTTGGAGTTTTCTGTATTTTGAACAGTTATTCTTCTCTCTGCTTGTATATGGAGGCACTCTTAAACTAAACTTTCAAGTCTTTAGGGAATCCCTTCTATAATTACTATATCCACACCTCACACTACATTGGTGTGGTGGGCAGTAATAAAATGCCTCCTACATTGCTAGCTATTGGGAAGAATGTCACCCTTACAGATTGCCAAAAAGATAATTGGCACAAACTGCGCCTTCCTCAAAGAACCCTAGGAACCTCTGGAGGAACAATACGGTTCCACCAAACCCTGGTTGAGAAACACTATATATTTAGATAATATGTTTAGTTTTTTCAACCTTTTGTCATCTGGATGCTGTTGATCTTCTCCAGCACCTTTAGACACTTTCTGTCTACATCAGCCTTTCTTGACCTTGAACCCTCAAAGTAACTTTCAAGTCTTGTGGAACTCCCTCTTTACTGTATCCACAGTTCACAGTACACTAACATGGTGGATATTAGGCAGAATCCTATTGGTGTCAGTTAAATTGACCTGAAAGGCACTAATTGATCATTGGTCCTAGCAACCTCTGGAGAAACCCTGGGTGAGAATCTTGGTCTACGTGAACTAATTTTTTTTACCCTTGTTGCCAGTCCTCTTCCTGCTACAATGACCTGTATGTTCTTTGGTGATCTTGTAAAATTACTTATTTGAGCTGCTGTGGTTTTCTTCTGCTTGAACTGACCTGCATTCTCAGTACTGATAAACACTTTTCACGGATAGATTTTCTGCTCACTGTAGGCTTCCTTGATTTTTCCATCATCTGCTGTAGATTTTAGAGTCTATAATCCTTGGTGGTGGTTTTTGAAGGCCACCACAATTGGCTCCAATGGTCAAAGCTGCTTAGATTATACATCATCTACATGATGCTTGAACAAACACCAACGCGCCTCTTGTCCTTTCAGGGCTTTCCTTCATGGACATAGCAGCCATGTGATTTATTCTTTGGCTTGTGTTTTAGGAAGGTGTACCTAATAAACTGAACACATAGGTTTAATTATTTGAAACCTTTATTTACCGTCATCATTATCCTGAAATTGGGTGTCTTTCAGAAAAGTAGGAAAGGCAGTGAATGACTCAAGTTTCGTCCCCACCCTTCCTCCACTGTAGTACACTTACATTTGTAGACTTCTTCGACAGTCTTATTATGGGTGGTAATGTTTAGGTACCATAAATATGAGGAGGAGGAACAAAGACCACACTGGATGCAAATTGTAGTTTCAGGAAACATTTTTCAGTGTAAAGCAGTTCTGTAGCTCTTGAAGCTCTAACACAAACCAAGGAGTCACTGTACAGAAAAAAAGATAACTTTTAGCCGGCAGCAGCCCTATCGATTTTTTTTTTTTTTTTTTTTTTTTTTTTTTT
>NC_092867.1:55838312-55864011 GCF_032062135.1 Pyxicephalus adspersus
ATAACTTCCTGTTTGGTATATATATTTTTTGTTTTATTGTAAGTTGCATGAATTCTCTTTTATATGGAGAAATAAAAAAAATAAATAAATACATTCACATTTCTTAGTCGGTTACAGAGTGTGTTATTTGTTATAAGTTGGGTTTCTTTAAAGCACGCCTCAGGGGTAAAGCTTTCTAACGATGGGTGAATTTGAGAAATTAAAAGTATACTTGGGAAATGGAAATGTTTAAAGCTGACCAATTGAATGTAAAGCCTTGAAACAACATTTCTGGAGAGGTCAGTGGTGCTTTGTGGCTTTACAAACAGGGTTTCTAGATTATAAGATTAGGCCCCTATATAAACCCAAAGCTGTTCAGCTGAGACAAACCAGTTCACACTGATAGAGGGGCTTACAAAGATCAGTGGCTTAATGTATTCCTCTTCATCAGGAGTAAGCAACGTTACCAGCCATATACAATCTATAACAGAAATTATATATATATATATATATATATATATATACACACACAAAATATTTCTAATATGTATACAAATGTATCATCCAAATCCATGTGTTCACCAATGCAATATTACTCCCTTGTGATGAAACCTGAGTTAATTCTCCATAATGGAATGCTTTGAGCTCACTGGTGATGTATATAGGAAGGGAGGGGAGACAGACAAGAGTGGTGTTGCTGTCCAAAGGTGGCTACAATTCTTCGTTGAATCAGTAACGGTGAGTGTAGCCACTCTAAGACAGGAAGTGTGTTACCAATCAAATTACCTGATAAAAGATGTAGTAAATGACCTGAAGCTGTCTTTACCCTTCTTACTCAACTGTGTGTGTCCCTTGTTGGACCAACTTTCAGGAGCAACGACAAGTGCTTTAGTCCAGATGTTCAGTTTGCACTTTATCATCGCAGCCTTCTAGAGCCTGAGATGACACCACCAATGGACACCCAATGGAAATAATTTGCATTACCCAAGCAACAATGCATTTTGGATAATAACTAATTGTATATACACCTTTTTGTCTTCAAGCGTTAGATAATAGAATTAGTAGATACTAGGTGCGAACTCCCAATCTGAGCTTCCATTTTTTTTTTGGGAAGTCACATGATGCAAGGTAGTGACATGATGTCTCCAAGCTGGATGGGTCCTAAGGTGCATTACATTTTTTTTTTTGACATTACATTTACTGTCTATTAGGTTGTATGACACTGGGCATTATTTACCCCAGAGCATAACTTTTGGGGTAGAGGTCAGTAGAAATACAGTACAGCACAATTCTGGAGAAAAGGGTTAGTAAGCCTGGGGTTGAGCTTGTCTACTAAATACAGTATTCAGTGATTCATGACTAGGCAATGCCCACTTTAGGTAAGCTAACACCACTTGTCCCAATGAAGGATGTTCCTTGTTTGGTTTGTTGTCAAAAGTTGGCAACCCTCAGCAATTCTAAAACAAGGTTCTGTGGAATCCTAGTGTTCCTCCAGAGGTTGATCAGGAATGTTGTAGATAGTTGACTTCCCATCTGAAGGTACCTGCACGGTTCCAGAGTTGCCATCTGGCAGAGTCATTGGCATGAAACAAATAATCCCATTATCTATAAGGCTGGTGTTTTGACCCCCGACCAGGGCCGTTTTTCAAAGTGACCTTCAATGACTTTTTTTTTTAAAAGGGGTTCCCCAAGACCTAAAATGTTTTTCAAGGTTCACGTGGAGTAAAAGGTTGGGAAAAGCTTATCTACATACATGGACACATCACAATGTGGCATCCATCAACCCACTTTTATGGCGGATGTCCTGTGCTATATTTATTTGTATGGAGGCTGGCTTGGCCTGGCAGTTGCCTTTTTTCCTTCTGTGCTGGATAGCTTGGCCTGGCAGTTGTTTGCTGGTCTTCTATATAGAAAGTCATGATCCATTAGTTACATATTTACTTCTATGGCAGACAGCTTAGCCTGGTAGAGACCTATTTATTTCAGTGGTGATTTACTAGGCCCAACAGCTGTCTATTTTCTTCTATAGGGAAGGACCTGCATGGTGGCTGCCCATGAATGTCCATAGTGCAAAGATTTGTCTGAGAACCAAACATTTCCCCTATGAATTAACCTTAGAGCCCCTGACCACAGGTGCTATTTACATTACCAGATATAGGATGTGAGACATTCTGGCTGATTCACCAAGCAAAATCGGAAGCTTGCTCGCGATCTAAAATCAGGGTCATTCGATCAATTTATCAACCAAATTTGAGGTGCTGGCGTACTCGCCTGGAAGTCATCAAATGAAGCGATCTCTCCGATGGAAATGGGCAGCCCCGGCAGTTTCACACTGGCGAGCTTGCATTAAACTCACTGTTCCCCTAAAAAAGCATTCTTTACCCTTACCCCTAAAAAAAATGTTTGTGCTGTTCAAATGTTTAAAACCTCTATATGAGCTATGAAATATGCATATTTTAATACCTGTTAGGTAAGAGTTACCTGAGTTCAGCGCCTCTACATAGACGCCTATCTAAACGCTTACGATGCCTGATCAGAGGAGCCGCCTGGGGGCTTAAATATTGCTACTTTCCGCAGGCTAAACCTCGGCTTTGCCATCGGACTAGATTATTCCACAAAGCACACACACGTTCTTGTTTGCTTCTATATATAAGTATTTTTTGAATTCAATATTTTTGGGCCATTTTTGAACTATTTTGGCTTTACATGGAAGTGTGGGTTTACATGTGTTTTGTTTGTTCTTTTTAATTTTTTTGTCATGTAAATTTAGTAATGTGTGTGTTTTAATGTTACATTTTAGCAAATGTTTGTTTTGAATAAAGTTGTTGTAAAATGTTGTTGTTTGTTTTTTGGGGGTTTGTTGTTATGTGATCTCTTTTCCAATCTCCCAGGACATACAGTTTAAAAAGTCAATTGTGATTGTTTTTAAGCTGTTCCTTTCTCTGAATTGTTTGAAAGGCCAAAAACAGCACAATTGTCTTGTTAAAACTCAGTTGTTTGATGCGCATTTTTTTCAGTTGATAAATGAACTTCACTTTTGCACAGTCCTCATTCAGGTAAGTTTTTATTTTTTTGTGTATATTGTTTGTTTTGCTTCATGTGCACTCATGCATGTATCTATCGACATGAGTGCAGATGAAGCAACACATGTATGCATGCATTTATAATGTGTGTAAATATACATAGAAAAGAGAAAAAATAGGAAGAAGAGGGCAAAGAGGGTTTTTTGGACCACATTGCTTCACATGCTTCAAATTAAAAAGATTGCCTTATTTGTTCCTATGATTTGTGATGTCATAGGCTTGGCTTCAAGTAACATTCATGGATGATATTGCTTCTGGTTAAAGGAGGAATCCACCTTCTGTGCTTCCACTACCAAACTGAGGTGAGTAAGTCTATATATATGTATAAATATATGAGTGGGCCAAGGTCTAAAATGTCATTCAACCCTGCAGAAAACACCCTGAAGGGATGGAAAAGCAAGAAAACATATGGCACAAAGTGGATTTGGCCCTGGAATTTTTATATACTAGCACTATTTGTTTTGTGTAAACACCTAAATATTGCATACACTCCAGTATTTAATGCATTAAGCATTAGGTTAGGCAACAATACAACATCTGTTCATTTCCAAGAGTGCCTGACCCTGCTTGTGAGCTTGACAATCAATGTGGTTTGATGTTGTGCTTGTCAACCTGGACCTCCTTCCCTCACCATCAAGTGTGTTACAATGAGTATGCAACTCAGTTGGACAAGAGCTTGCTGAGCAGTGCATACATGGGATATCGATACACTATTTGCTTATTTTCTACTATTCAACATAACTACACTATCAGTGATCAATTGGATCGCATTGGACAATATGTAAGGAGTTAAAAATATCTCAAGCCTTGATTGTTCTTTACGTGTATCAACAAAACAAACCAATATTACTTTATAAGATTTGTCTGTCAATGACACCTTGATATATCATCTAGAACCTCCCAACCCCACAACATTCAAACTTATCATCATAGATAGCTGTTTCAAACAATTTCCCCCTGCAGTGATTCCCTTATATATTAAAGCCAGACCTCATGAGAATAGCTCATTTGAACTTTAGGGATGCACTGACTCAGCCGTCCTCCATTGAATATGTACAGTATAATCTCAAATATATATTTTTGTTCTCAATGGTCCACAGATACCACATATGTGATATGTGTATATGTATCTATATGTATATATATCTATATTTATTCAGTTCCTTTATAATCCTCTAATATAGATAGCACTGCTCCCGACCAAGATGGCGGCTCGACTACTTGCTGCTCATGACGTCACATGCTATTTTTCCTTCGCACCGCACGTGAATTGCAGCAGAAGTACTTCCGGTGTGATCAGGTTGGAGTTGCTGCAGAACTGAGTTTGCTGACAGTAGTTCAGAGGGTGGCGGAAGCGGTGAGAGGAGCAAGTTTACAACTGTAAATGCCTCAGCCAGGTCTGTCGCTGATGCAGTTCTTTGTAAAGGTATCACTGTGTGCATCGACACCTGTACTGTGGAGGAACTACAAGTCCCAGGGTGCCCTGCCAGTCTAAGGGGGACTGAGAATGCTGGGAGTTGTAGTTGGAAGCATAATGCCTTATCTTCATGCATGAAATGTTTAATAGATTTGTACATTGTATTTTAAAAACCATGGCAATGCTGCAGGCTGTTTGTATGATTTGCTGTAATCATGGTCACATGACCATACTGCTTCCTGGTAGCAAGTGGACACCAGGGGCACCCAAAACTACAAGTGTGCATAGGTTCATGCTCCTAGTTCCACCATGGAATGATGGTTTTATCCATTACGTCCTGGGCAATTTATTTCTGTCTGGGTTTATATGTCTAAAAGCGGTATATTGTCTTTCATAAAAATGTATTTTACATTGTAGGCCTGTAATTCTTAGGCATAACTCACCAAAATATGTCCAAACAAGGGTCTAGTAGACATCCTGAGTATAATAAAGTTTGAAACACAAAATCATGTCAAAATAATACAATTTAATAATGAACTTTAAATAAAAAACACAAAAATATGGTAAAACAAGGGTGCATAAATAAATCAAAAATACTGAAACCTGTAATATAACTGTACAGTAGCAGACTCAGATTTGATTCGCTTGTATTGGATTGTTTTGCATTCAATGCAGTTATTTTGTAATGAATCCAATACAAAATATTTTGTAATTCCCGCGACAGCTGCACGCACCAAGGTCTGCACGCACCAACGTCATCCTCAGCGCAATCGCCAGGGGACCAAACGGAGAAGGAGGATGCATCCAGAGCATGGGATCGGACGGGCAGAACACTTGAGGATGCTCGCGGCACCAGGTACGGCTTTATTTATTATTTTTGGATATATTGGATATTAAGTGTGGATCGAGGTTACCGCTACCGCTTAGGAGGTTAAAGAAGTGTCATTGTTCTATGTTCCGGTCTGGTTCAGAAAACCCACCACAAAGGCATTAATTACAGTTTTAGTAGCAATATTACTTTTTTGAGCCATCGCCCCTTTCTATAGGCACACAGACCCAAATTCTTCTGTTTATGTAAACATGATCTGTTGTAAGGTAGTAAAGGAGGATAGGTTACCAAACATTGACTGATATGATATTTTATTTCCAGCAAAATACCTAAATAATGGATCATCCCAGTAGAAGCCAAGAATCTCAACCGCAAAGCACCAACCATTTATCATCCATAAACAACTCATTATCTTTAGCAGCGGGGCAGAAAGCATCCATCCTGCAAGTTGGTGGCCAATCTTTTCTGATATTGACCACAGGTCAACCATCATCTCCCCTGCAGGGTCTTGGATTGAATTTAGGAACAATGTCTACAAGTAGGCGGTGCTCAGCCAGTGGTCTGTCAGGTTGGTGGAATTAATCCTCTCCCTAACAAGACAGAAAAGGTTTCACCCAACGTTCTCCAGATTTGTGGTCTTCAGTCTGTCTATCCGTCCAGTTGCCACCACAGCCCAGGGTGGTGGGCTGCAGTCTTCATTGGTTCCAGGTCCACCACCATCTGCAACCTTGCAGATCCATGCTCCTAAAATAAAGGGAAAGTCTGGAGTTAGGGACCATCTTCCATCAGTCATAACCCAGGCTGCTATACCTATACCCTACTCAAGCCAGGTTGGAAGAGCTCAACCCAATGTTCTTCAATTTGGTGGACTTAAATCTTCTTCAACCAAAGTTGCATGTACTGTTCCATTGCAAACTAAATTTTCCCCTGCCTATGGCAAAATAAAGACAGAACCTGGACATGGAGATGATGAGATAAAGCCACGAACAATCCAAGCCAGTGGACGTTATTCAGAAACTGGCAATGTGATTGGTTATTGTGCCCCAGGAGTTCAGCCAAGCCATTTCCAACCATCTTTGGTTTGCATCACTGTTGGACACCAGTCTTTAGCTGCCTCAGGAAATGCAAAAAAATTTACAACACCCCAAAACAACAAACAATCCTTGACAAAGAAAGGATCTAAATATCAGCAGGAGACCCCTGTGTATGTCGACGTCGGGTGCTCAGCCTACAATTTGGTAAAAATGAAGCATGTTTCCACCAACACCACCAAGAAGAATAAAAGCACTGCCACTCAAGTGAGGATTTCATTTACGAATAAAAGTCAAGCAGTTCAGTTTCCTGAGGTCAGTTGTTGGTACTCTGAAGCGCAGACCTACCAGGAGTGTTCTACGCAGTCTGGGGAAAAGTTCTGGTCTAGGCCAGGTGGTTTTCTGGAGATGGGTGAATCTCATCCCTACAAAGTTGTGATTGTCCGAGATTCCAAACCAGAGAACGTCAGTTTAATTTTGTGTTGGACTTCTCACAGTGACAATGATCGAACATGGAACAAAAAAGAAGTTGAAAAGTTATTACACCAATCCTATGATGTTGTAAGTACTTCTAGGAGAATTGAATGTATAATGGTCGGCAACTATGAACTTTTTTCTAAAACTGTCCATCTGAGGTGTTATTCCAATGGTTCTCTAATGTTAAAAATGTCCAGAAACACTGTTCTTTGGAAATAGAAGGTATCTATAGGTGGTATATCAGTATTCTCCCCAAAACATTTTTAGGCTGGATAGGAAGAAGCTGTAGGCAAGTAGTGACCCCTGTGTTGTAACCCAACATTTCAGTAACCACCCAAAAACAGTCATGTAGTTACTGAAATGTGCTGGGTGGTGCGCCCAGCTAAAAGGGGCTGGAGAACACTGCATATGAAGGTTGGACATCCTGGGGTTGGCAATGACCACTCATAGCAATATTTATAAGTTCAGATATGTGATGCAATGTTCTTCAGAATTAATCAGATGTGGTGCATTTTTTGGGGGGGGCAGATTTAAGCATACTTGTATTTCCATAATCTGGTCTTAGGAACAACCACACTTTGATGACGTGGCAGTTTACTTCACAGAAGAGGAGTGGGCATGTTTAAATGTTACAGAGAAGAACCTTTATAGGAAGGTGATGATGGACAATTACTGGAACCTTATGGCTGTAGGTAAAGTAGTCTCACTCGTGTGATAGGTGACATACTGTATGGCTTTTCTTAAAGACAAACTCCAGGCAAACATTGTGCAGCCATTTTTTTCAGTTCCAGAATAATGCTTACTGTCTTTTAATGTATCCCTGGTAGAAGTGTCTACATTGATTTTGGTATTGGGGTCCTGTAGACACCTAAGCTGCTAGCCTGAGGGGAAACAAGGCAGAAAATATGTCAGCAGGATCAGAATGAGGAGTAAGGATCTGTTCATTGTCCTATTTCCTTCTTGCCTTTTTGGCATTTGACACTTTAAGATGTGTTTGTAGTCCCTTTCCCTGGGTTGGGTAACATTGTGTATATCAGACATATTAGGCAACATTCCCTAATTTATGGCTATTTGTATAAGCTTCAGTTAGGTCTATAAATATTTGGACTGAGACAACTTTAGGCTTTAGTTCCTTACATTTTTATGCAATCTTTTTTGTTCAACCCACTGAGTTAAAGCTGAAAGTCTGCAGTTCAACTGCATTTGAGTTGTTTCATTTAAAATTAATTTTGGTATTGTACAGAACCAAAATAAGAAAAAAAGTTGTCTTTATCCAAATATTTATGGACCTAACTGTATATATGTTTTTATTGCAAGTGCCCCTATTTGCATAATTGGGTATCACAGTTAGTCACTGTTTACAGATGTACATTTTTTAGGCTTGACATGTTTGGTATATAATTTCTTGACACCATCTTTTTTTTTTTAAAAAAAAGGAAGAGTATTGTGTTTGTGTGACTGTGTGACATAACAAAAATTAGAAGTTGGTTCTCCCTCAGCCTTTTTAACTACCTGTTCTGAATGTTATTGTGCTTTATAGACAGGGAAGATCATTGTGACCCCTCCAGTGATATTAAAGATAGAACAAGGAGAAGACCCCTCCCTGAGGGGCCCTACAGCAGTTCAGTGACTTTGACAACACAGGTCAGTAATAAGCGCGGTCCATGTTTCTGATATCTGAATCTAAGCTTGTTAAAATAAAATCATTCTGTTAATGTGGGTACCTAAACTTGTCACACTGTAACAAGTTAATAAAACTTGGGCACAGTGTCTCATAATTGAGGACTGAATATGATAGTAAATCCAAACTTTTATGGCTGCCACCAAGACAGAAATAAGAGCAAATATTCCTCTCGGGACATCTGTTCATAAGGGAGCTACGTAAAGCAGCATTTCTATCACTTTTAATTCTGTCTTTAAAAAATCATTTAGGCAAAAAACACTATATATATATATATATATATATATATATATATATATATATATATATATATATAAACTCTGCATATAGAACTATACGAAAAAAACATAGCTGCTGGGTTTGGACCTTAGCATGTCCAGTCGCCTCATTAATGAGCTGCAGACTGAAACCCTTATCTGTTTAAAGTAACTAGAAAATGTTCAGGAAGTTGGTGGTCACCTTCTTTTCATTATTAGTCACCTTTGCTCTTCTGTCTAACAGATCACCCATCAAGCCAGAATATCTTCAATGAACATTATAAAATTAAGCACTTTTACGGACGCTTGAAAATGATCACCTCTCCAATCAGGCTTAGCATGGCAGGCCTGACGATCACCAGAATAACGTGTGACCCATCATTTTATGAGCCATTAAAGGATGCCGCAGATGAGAAAAGGGTTAGAGACCCTGGGAAGCTGTGTCCGTTCAAGCCTTTCCTTAAGGAAAAAACAGTGATCAATGAGAAGCCCTTCCATTGTTACAAGTGTGAGAGAAAATTCAAGCACTTGGGGAGTCTTGTCAATCATCATCGGACACAACAGAGTGAGAAAGACCTGACTTGTTTTGAATGTGGTAAAAAATTCACAAAAATGAAAGGTCTCCTTCTCCATCACATGAGACACACAGGAGAGCGACCCTTTGTCTGTTCAGGATGTGGAAAGACCTTCACGTCTCAGCTTTGTCTGAACAACCACCTTGGCTTAAATTTGAAGAAAAAGCTATTTAAATGCTTGGAATGTGGGAAGCGATTTGGTGTTAAGCAAAGTCTCCTCAAACACGAGAAGCTTCACCAAATAGATGACCACAATATGTGTATGATCTGTGGGAAGGTGTTTTTACACAAAACCAGACTTTGGCTCCACCAAAAAGCCCACAGTGGTCTATACATCTGCTTCTACTGTGGGCAGTATTTCAGCCACATGGAGGATTGTGAGAAACACATGCTGGAACACGGTCAGATGCAACTGTTCAACTGTGCCGAACGTGGGGATTCCTTCATCTACGAAAGCCAGCTTATAGAGCACCAGAAATTTCACCAGGCCGACTATAAAAACTTGGGGTATCCAGACCTTTTGATCTAGGTAGAGGAAGAGGATTTATGTAAAGTTTACTGAATTTCAGTTTTTTGGCCAAGCTAAATTGGTCATTTTAGTTGCATGTTTGTGGAAAGGACACTTTCATGCCATTGTAGTTGACCAATCACCAGTAAATGGTTTGGATAAATCGGTAAGTAAGTTATCTGCCATTAAAGTAAAACCTGAGGCCCATATTCAGAAAAAATGTCTCCCTCCCTCTTTCCTCTAACTTAGTCAGTATTTTTTTTTTTTTTATACCTTGTCAAGTGTTTTATACTCATCAAAGGTCCTGGTCCCTCACTGGTTCTGTTTCTTGTTAGATGAAGCGGAAATTCAGTGCTTCACATGTGCCCATGCAAGTCCTTTGAGGGTCCCCTCACTTTGATGTGACCACCTGCAGACTTTCTTCAGAATGCTTTCTAAACCCTGGTCCTGGACAGCCAAATGGAAGTGTTAACATCATGCAGGCAGTGACATGGATACCCAAAAAGACCCTATTTCTTGCAAATCGAGGACCTTGGATTGCAGAATTACGATTGCAGTTTTAGTTGAGAAAAAGGGTCAATTAGAGCATTAAGAGGGGGTTTAAAGGGAAGTCCAGTGGTCATCTTTAAACTTCTCTTTTAATTTTGGATACATTGTAGAAGGTTCACGTCTGGCTGGTTTTATTGCCATTTACATTCTCTTTTCCTTAAACTTCCTTTCTTGGATAAAGGAGAAAATCCCTCCAAAGTGAGTGAAAAACCCACCTGTTGGTTCTGTTATGGTGACATATTTAAAAGTTGTGATTGGCTTTTACTTTGTCTTGGTCATCTGGACAAAGTGAGATAGAGGATTTTCCTTCACATTGAAGATGGATTACCTATCTTGTCTCTAGCAGTGAAAGTCAAGAAAAATCTCCCCAATGGGGAACACAGATGCATATTTACCTATGCAACTTAAAATGGAAATCACATTTTCAGCTGGAATTCCAAAAAGATCAACTGACAGTGGAGCGTTGCTGTTGTTTCTATACCTCCCTACACTTGACTTGTACTTGACTCGGTTGAGTCACAGTATTGGTCTGTTTTCTTGCACTATTGGGTCATTGAAGGCTGAAGGACTTTCCATATGATATCAAAGTCTGGAAACAGCTTTGTTGTGTACACTGATGTGTGATCTGCCGCTGCCATGTAGCTTAGCCTTTTTTTGTTTTCTCATTTCTCATTCTTTACTTTTTGGAATTTAAAGTTAAATTTTAATAAAATTAAAAAAGTCAAAAAGATGGTGTGTTATATGTTATTTAATCTGCATAAATAACATTTTGTACCAGGAAGAGCTCTGATCTTTTGTACCGTTTATCTTCTGGGATAAATTGGGAGCGTTCATACTCAGGTGGCCTATTAGTTGATTTCAGCTGCTAGTTAGTCACTTTTTAGTCTCTGGACAAATGACAGGTTCACTTTTCAACTAAAAGGGAAGGTTAACATCAGCCTGGTACACCGTGGTGTATTTAAAATGTGTGTATTGTGTAACACATTAACGTACATTGTGCTAAGACAGCCATTTATGTAAATGGGCTACCATAATACAGTGCAATGGATGAAAATTCATGCATGCACCAGTTTCAGCATTGCGTTCAGAATGAGTGTCACTGCATCACACTAATGTGTGTCACCCAGATCTCAGTCCACCTCCTTGCCCGTCCCAGAGAAGACTGCAGCTGACAGGACAGCTGTAGCCCAGTTCGGCACAGCTTATGTCTCAGTACCAGCTTTTGGACCAGTGGTTGGGGATCCTTGTTTTACAGAAACTTCACAACCTAGTAAAGTCAGTAAAATATTTCAAAAAAATAAATTTGAAATGATTACAACATTTTTGCAAAAGGCAGTTTCAAAAGAAATTTGAAGGAGAAATTGCTTTACTTTGAAGGAGTTCTGTAAAGAGTCCAACACCTTGGTGTCCAACTTGCAGCCTGGAGGCATCATGTGGTCCCCTTGACACTTATTATATAGCCCTGAAGATAGTATGGATTATAGTGTTCCAGAGTAAGGCATACACACATCAGATGATTTCTGTCCAATAAACCATATCAGCTGATATCGGACGAGAAACTGGTGCCTGCACAGCACTCGTTGTTCATGGATCCATCCTGGCAGATCTACGAACGATCGTAAAAAAAGTGAAGAAGAGAGAGCGCAGCAAGGTCCTGCTCCGTCGTTCTTCCACCTCCCTCTCCATAGAGCAGAACAGTGCTGTATGTACAGTGCTTGTTCATGTATCGTTCAGTCTTTTGTCGTTTGAAAGGATAATGAAAGATCATTTTCAACGACAATTATTGCACGTGTGTACGTAGGCTTGGATATGTCTAAATAAATGTGGAAATATTGATCTGTAAAGTAGCTTTGAGGTTAGTGGTTTTCAACAATTTCTTATAATGTGTCACTAGTCTAGAACATCTTCTATAGCATGGCAGCTTTCTGTAGGAATATTCTCAATAAATATTACCCGTGGCTCTTTGGTAATGTCAAGGGCCATATCAAATGAGTTCATAAATATATATCATAGACACAGTAGTACGGTTGATATACCAATCTAGTTGCAAGTTTGCCAACACGCAAAATGGCCTCTGAGTTATTTTCTGCTTTGCAGGAGAGTGTACTACTTTGATATGCCATCAAGGCTTTCCCACATACACAACATCTAGCTGAAGTGGCTCATATGACTATAATGGAACTCCCGGAGTTCGGGTCAGGCTGGTGATGTCACATTGTAGATAGAATACAGAGAAAAAGGGAGAGAGTGACCACTTTGAATAAGGTAGAGAGAGTACAGAAAGCTTGGAACATGGCAGTACTGAGGGATTTCTGGGAAGATGACTGCTGTTAGAGGGGTGAGCTGGGGGAGGGGGGAGAGTACTAATCCCAGGTGACTGCTGTCCTGGTTAGATAAAAATAGATTGACACACAGGGATGAGTAGTGCATAGCATTAACCTATGTTAATTCAGGAATACATTTCACAGAATAGGGCTACAAAAACCTACCATAAAAATGAATCATAAAACTGATGGCAAGCCAGGTCTTCCCATCCAACATCATGTTCTTCTGCTTGAATTGGCACACATTCCTTCAGCTATGCTCCAAAATCTAGTGGAAAGACTTTCCAAATAAGGCCATCAACCCCTCAAAAGTGAAGCAAGCTTGGTATTAATTCCCATGGTTCAGGAATAGGATGTCCAAACAAGCTGACATAGCTGAGATCTAGTATCCATAAACATTTGCTCATTAAAAGGTCAGTCTGGTTGATCTACAGCTAAGCTGAGTTGAGTTTACCTTGACTAGTACCTGTTTGCTCAATGATTGGACAACCTTACTCCTGAGTTCCAAAATTACATCTCAACCTCAACTGTATACGTGTCGGTACAATTTTCTAGATTTTAAAAACTTAAATTGCCAATTTGATGTTTATTTTTTTAGGAGGCTCTTAAACAAATGCCTCATTAGATATAGTTTACCCTAACTTAGGGGTGCAGGATAAAAAGGACATGAAACCAATAAATGTGAAGAAGATTTTAGTAGGAGACTAAGATGGAGGAACAGAAGGCCTGTGAAGAAAGCATCTGGGGAAGCCATGGTTACTGCACCCCGTGACCTGTCAAAAGCCTATGAATTTGATGAGGACCAACTTCTAGATGTCAAATATAACACTGTTCAGGTTAAAGTAGAGATACTTTACCATTAAGTAAACCACAACTTTTCAAAAGTAATATTTATTTCCTGCTAGTTTGCTTTAATGCCTCTGGATGTTTTACATAACCAATGGAACAGTGTTCTGTTGACAGATTAGATCATGCAAAACTTTTTGGTAAAAGTAGATAGCATTATGTTTCTGAGAAAAATGTCTACCAATGCTTAAAGCAGAACTGTGAATCATGGTGAGGTTGAATAACTGATAACAGCTGGATTGATGTCTGGATGACTTGCAGGTTAAAGACTATCTTACATTAGGTACATTTTCTAGGACTTATTTTGTGACTGAAATAGTAATTCATTGCAACCATGGGATAACATGTTCTACCTTAAAATAGCAAAGTCAGACACTTGACTTCAGACTGGTTGCTTGAAGAATGCCATACAAGAAGTATTTAAAAACACATAAGGAACAGTGCACCAAATAGGTAAAACAATTTCAATATGATTTATCCACTGTCTGAAACATACGCAGATGCCTTGGTTATGGGGGTGCATTAGGATGGTTACATTTGAGCAATGCCCTACTATGGGGCATAGAGTAACATAAACATTAGAACTTACTTTTTATTGTATTTTACTTGGGATTCTCCTCAATGGCACCTAGGTACTAAACCTTCACCACCAGCTCCAAAAAAAAAGAAAATGAAGGGTGACAACCTGATTGCGGTTTTCTATGTATTCCTGAGCAGGAACAAGTATAAGAAGTGCAAACTGGAAGACAAGTCTTATCTTCAATGGATACATACTTGTTTGGGACAGTCCATACAAGGCAGCAGGTGTTTTGGGGATTCAATCCAGGTTCTTCCATCGTGACAGGTGGACTTTGAAGTACATCTAAACCCATGAACGGAAATGGTGGCTGCATTTGTTTTCTCCTGCTTTTGTACCCAGTGATGGATGAACGAGCAAGCATACACAGAGTATTGTTTTGTTCAAGGGGGTTGGGGCATGGGGCAAGCAGAGCTCTCTTTAGAAGTGAACCGTGATCATTCCCAATTAGTCATTCATCAGAATGCTATGGCAGAACTGCTGTACACATGCCAGAATATAGAATGATCCCTGGATTCAGGTAGAGGAAGTGCAGAGCCTGGAGCATGGTGGCACGGCCTGGGGGATATCTGAACCTCTGGGCTGATGGGCCAGTGTTGGTTGGTTCTCATTAGACTATCTTGGGAGTTTCATACCCTATGAAGTCTTTTCAATCAATTAAATGAAATTATGGAACCTATCATTAAACTGCTGTTCTTTTGGTCTTAGATTTATTAATATTTGGTTCAGCAAAATTTGGAAAATCAATTTTATTATAAGGGAGGTTTCAATCAGATATTAAACAGGCAGGTGTTACATTAATCAATTGAAGTTGATTTCTAAGAATCAAATTTAGATGAGCAATGTTCCAGGCTGCAGGCTGCAGGCTTCTACTTTATATTGTGAGGAGTCACCATCCTATGTGCTATTCTGGGGTGTCTGATCTGCAGGCAAAGCTTCTCCTAACCTAGTCTTAATTGCTGTGACCACTGAAATACATTTATAGGACACTTGCCTCTATCTTCACCTCTCCTGTCCCGTTTCTCCTAACTTTCCTCCTTCCTGGCATTGTAACTTCATTGATCTCTTCGTCGGAAATGAACACTTGGGGGAACACAGGCATCTGCCACCCTCAAAAGTGCTGAATTCTCGAATCCTATTAAAGCTGTAGTGCTGGAATAAAGAAAAGGTAATGGAGACATCTACCGGAGAGGTGAGTATGATGCTTTTTCCATTGTAGGGACCTTCTATCTTAATCAGGATGACCTCAAAGAGAACCAGTTATTGCAAGAAGTTAAAGGTATAGTCATAAAGTGAACCTGTGATCTCATTATGCTGGTCAAGTCAAGAGATTCTTTTTATCCCTCATCTTCAGCAACCCCTATGTCGATGACAAGAATTTGACATCAGTTTAGGAATCCTCTAAGATCATTGGGAATCATTGATTGGTTAATTGCTTATTTCATGCAAGGAAAAAGCTAAATGTATGGTCGAAGTGGGTTCCTACCTGGGAACAAAAAAAGCATAGGGGCTCATTGTCTATGCTTTTCTACCTTCTATCATTGTGGTGACATGGGTGCTTCTGTATGCTTTGCCATACTGAGAAGTTATAGTAATTATCATCAGGCTTGGTTCCATAGTTTCACCCTAACTTGACACAATGTATATATAGTTGCCATTGAATGCTTAATTTTTTCTTCTTTTTTTTCTGGTAGACGGATCTCAAACCATTACCATGTTTATGATACTTCACAGCCCTCTCTCAAATATGGAGGATAAAAGTGACAATGACACCCATCCCTGTAAAGATGGCTTCAGTAATAAGTTAAGTGTGAAGAAAAAGGTGGTCTTCTAGAAGGACATCTCGCATGTCTGCATCTGTTGGATGAGAAACCATCTCCCAATCCAGCATTACTGCACCTAATGACCCTGTAAAAATCTTAAATCATGATTTATGTGAGGATGAAGGTCCAGAATGCCATAATAGTTTTGCAGCAAAACAAGGAAACGTGAAATTAGAACAAATGTCTTCTGGGGAAGAAGACATTATTTTTGATGAAGATTCTCCAGATACCCAACATAAACGTGGAAGGAACATGGTAAAGTTTTATATAGGCCAATCCAAAGAGATACCAGAGGAAAAATCGAAGAGGTTTTTAGACCTGCATCAATGCACAGTCAGGCAAATTGTGTAAAAATTGAATAAAATCAGCAATGTTACCACTCTCCTTAGGAGTGGGCAACCTACAAAGATTGGTGCCAGGGCATGGAGTACAATTTTCAAACATATGACGGAGAACCCTAGGGTCACAGCTAAGGACTTGAAGGCGTCTCTGGCACTTGACAATATCAATGTTCAGGTTCACAAATGGTGTTCAAGGGACTTTGCCATGGAGGAGACCCCTGCTCTACAACTGGAATAATTCAATTCAATTTTTAAAGCTATGAGCCAACTGTATAGTTCTATACATATAATAAAGTTCTACTGAATGTCAGGTTCTCCCAGGACCTTACACAGGTATCTGTCCAAGATCCAAAGCAGTGTTCCTGGGGTTCTTCCAGAGGTTGCTAGAGGTTCCTTGAGCAATGAGCAGTTTGTGCCTCTCAGGACAGTTTAGGTAACATCAATGATCTTTTTGGCTCTCTGTAAGGGTGACATTCTTCCCACTGACCACCACACTAATATACTGTACTATAGTAATTATAGTAGGGGTTCCTTGAGGAGCTGTTATTTTAAGGGTTGCCCTATGGTAAAAATGTTGAGAAAGGCTTATCCAAACTGGTAACGCAACATGAAAATCTAAAAATATAAAGTAGATGTAAACCCTACAAGATGGGATTTAGGTTTCTAAAACATTTTATATCATAAAAATGTCTATTTTTTGCCCATCAAAGCTGTTCTAAGGGCAAGGTTGATACATTTTTTTTAGTAAGGCTGTGTTCAACAAAGATGTGGAAAATAAAAATAAATGTAGGTGTGTTTGTTAATTGTTATCAGTTGATAAAGCTTTTGTTTAGATGAAGTAAGAGTTGGTAACATCCATGCCAGTTTTATGGCCACCCAACTGGGCAATCATTCCGTACACTCCATCCTCCAGTGATGTCCATGACCTCCTGCTTGGAGCTACTGTGAGCTTTGTGGGCTTACAGTATCTAGGTCTATACAGGGCTTATCCATAATTTATATGAGCATTATCCAGTCCTGCAAGAATACCCAGGGAAAGTGCTGGTGAAGTCATCAGACAGAGGCATCAGAAGGGGGACAATGGGTTGCAATAGCCAGATTTGCTCTTTACCATGCTATCTGCATGTACCTTTGCTGCTCCACTCAGCCAATGGGAGCCAATATATCTCTGGTGGGAAAGGGAGGGGATTCCACTTTCATATAATTGTCATCAGAAACCCAAAGGCCTGACTACCTCTTAACTTGTTTAAGGTAGACAAGAAATGAAATCAGAGACATCATTGAATTGCACTAGGCCACAGTGGAAAGATCTATGGACATCCTTGTTGCTTTGAAACTTTAACAAAGCCAGGCTATTTTTAGCTATACCTAGGGCACTATTAAAGATATGTACCTTTACTTTTGTCCGGCTGCCTGTGGATTCACCAGACAGAAAGTGAGGGAAAATTTGCTACAGGCACACAGGCTACAAAATAAATTTGAGGGGTCCTAGCCTTCCTTTGTGGTTCTTTATGAAATAAAACAGGAGGAGGAGCTTGTGATCTCATCACATTTGGTCACACCCCACTATAATTAGGTTTGTAATACACACAGTGCGATTTGATACTGATTATGGCCGATTCAATCATGACTTGGTGAACATTCTATTTCCTCTAAAACCAGATTGAATGGTACCCAAACCAATGTTTACAGACTATAATCCCCCCATGCACCTTAGAAATGGGCCCACACTTGATGTTTGCGAATATAAACATTGGGGTGAGCTTGATTTGAAAGTACACATTGGGCAGCCTATCCTTTGGGTTAACATTAGGGTCATTAGGTTTTTTTTAGAATGCAGAAATAAAGGTGGGATGTTTGGATCTAGGTTGTGATATAAATCCTTTCTCTGATGCCTATTACAGTGTGCTTGGCTTCAGCATAGAGTCCATACTATCTGTATTGATTTTTTATGTTCTTCCTGTTTTTGTGTTTTTTTCTTCCACATCCAAAAAATATGCAGACTGTGTTAGTGACGTATGAGTATGGTAGGGACATTAGATTGTGGGCCTCTCTGATGGACAGGTGGAGACATTACTAGCGCTGCGTAATATGGCGGCGCTATATGAATGTATGATGATATAAAAAATTCTGTCAACAGAATCCATATAGTGAGCCTCAGCTGAACCCACAAAGATACACATACACAACAGCCTGACGATCCATCACCTGCCTTTAGCACACAGCTCCGGGCATCCATCACACGGATGTTACAGTCTATTAATTTTTACAAATCTGACAGCTATCTGCAAACACTGAGAAGCAAAACACATGACTGAACACGTACAGATCCTGTTCTATGGTGATTGTGTCATCTTGCTTCACTTTTATAAATGACAAAAAATGGATAAGTATTCAGACCTGTGTACAAAATCGTTTAGATCTCCCTCATGGTGACAAGAGTGCCTGCCCTTGGGAGCATCCAATGCCAGGCTGGCACAGCTCTGTCTTCTACAGAGGAGCACGGTCGAAATCAAGAATGATGTCTGTGCGGCCCACTATATCAGAATGCACATGGCTAATCAAGACGATATTTTCTGTTAGTAGGGACCTGCTCGGAGCTTGTTAGGAATTAAAAAATAAGGAGGGCTGGCGGTGCTTGCTGTATAGTTCTTAGGGGGAAAGTATGACTGTTAACCAAGTGAAATTACAGAATTTAGATCCAATTATACTCAGGCAACATTTTCTCTTTTGTGGTGTACAATTATGCCTATTTTATCAGCACACTTATAGGTGATCTGATCAGAAAAAATGAATTTAGACTGTTCCCCAAGCTGGTTTTCTAGAGGCTGCAAACACATCCCTTCATGTAAATTAAAACAAGTTACTTTTTTTTTACCACAATGCACTACCAGGTGTATTTCAATACATTGTGGTGTGTTACAGCATGTGTATTGCATCGCAATGCATGTAAGGTGCAGTATTGCATTATTATATAGTGTGCTACACATTAAATAGGCACTAAATATTATTATTCCACGGTATTTATATAGCGCCATCATATTACGCAGCGCTGCACAAAGTCAATAGTTGTGTCACTAACTGTCCCTTAAAGGGGCTCACAATCTAATGTCCCTACTATGGTCAAATGTCATTATACAGTTTAAGGCCAATTTTATAGGGAAGCAAATTAACCTCACTGTATGTTTTTGGAATGTGGGAGGGAACCGGAGTACCCAGAGGAAACCCACGCAGACACGGCGAGAACCTGCAAACTCCATGCAGATAGTGTCCCGGCCGAGATTCGAACCTGTGCCTTAGCGCTGCAAAGGCAAGAGTGCTACCTCCGAGCGAAATACAGATTTTTATTGTGGAGCCCAAATGGGTTGATATTTTATCACATTACCATTGTCAGACGCAGGGAGCTCATGTTAACAAGACATAATTTGCTCTTAACCTCCCAACCGTTAAGACCGTACTTTTCCGTGCAAAGTACAATTATCAATTTACAATTCCATGCAAAAAGTTGCAATTATCGTTAACCCCGTACTTTTCTCACTATATTAAAATCTCACTTACCTGGTCCCGCTGTGCTCATCCAGCGTCGATCTCCCTGTCCAGCGTCGGGTGCCGTCTCCTATACCAGCAGGACCGGTAAGATGCCGGCCGGCTTCTTACCTGGTCCCTCTGATCGTCCCGCGTCGTTCTCCTTCCAGCGCCAGGTGCTCTCTGAAACAAGAAGCTGGCCGGCGGAGGAAAAAAAAAGCCGGCTGGCTTCTTTTGCGTGCGTGCGTGCGTGCGCGATGACGTCGGCACGTGTACGGGAAATTCAAATTGAAACTCATTCATTCATTTTGTATTGGATTGGATACAGGAGTTTGTATTCAATCCAATACAAAATGAATGAATGAATTTCAATTAAAAATAAATACAAAGTATGTATTTTGTATTAGATTGGATACAGGAATTTGTATTCAATCCAATACATAATGAGAGTTTGAAATTTGTTCTCATTTTGTATTGGATTGAATACAAAGTCCTGTATCCAATCCAATACAAAATAATAGAAAATATATTTATGTGGTTTTGTCTATAGGTATGTGACGTTGGACACTAGGGAGGTGTTTTAGAAAAATATATTACTATACAGTATATCGAATTATCGCATTTTCAGTATTTTTCATTTATTTATGTATTCTTGTTTAAGCTGAATTTTGTGTTTTTCCTTTAATTTTATTAAAAGTAATTTTTTTTTTTTTACATGATTGTGTGTTTCAAACATTTTTTATATTCATTATATCTACTAGACCCCTATTCGGACATATTTCTGTAAGTTACAGGTTTACAATTTAAAAAAAAAAATTTAATGAAAACCTGTAACGCTTTTGGTACAGAAATCTAGACATCAGTGTAACGGCCAGGTGGTTAATATAGTTTTGTTTGGGTCTCTTAACTCTGGCCACGCCCACAATAAACCAGACTCTTCATGTCCGCTGTTTCGGTATTTTTGACTAGTAAATAAAGCAACAAACTTAAGTAACTGAAAGTATTAGCATTTTCTCTTAGTAATTTACTGTCCGTTACACATAAAGACTATTTATTTAAAGTCAACACACATCTCATACCAAATACATTGCATTTGTTTTTTTAATTTTGCCAGTTTACCCTTTTTTAAAATGGCCACAGAACTACTTCCTGTCATAGCGAGTAAAGAAGTTCCCATCATTATGGTAATAGAGCTTTTGCACATGCTCTCTAGACAGTGAAGCTCACGTGACTTGTGTGGGCTTGCTAGGGGGTTCGGGGAAGGGTGGTGATGTTTCACAGTGAAAGGAATGCAAAGAGAAGAAGGGGTAGAGTGTGGATCCTGGAATCAGGTAGAGAGAATACACGGATGCGGAGCATGGGGGGACCGGAGTGGGGGGGGGTATTTCTCTGGGGTGACAGGAAGGAGCTTGGGGTGGGGGGGAATTCTATACCCAGGTGACTGCTATTTTGGCAAAACCTTAGGTAAGGGAAGACGTTCCATGTTTAAAGCCCACCAGACACAACCCCTGCTAACTCATCCTGTATGTGTATTTTGCACAAAATATGCCAACCAAGACCCTCATTACAAATACCATTACTGGGTGCTATTCAAGCTTGGGACTTGAACACCCAAAGGGGTGGGGGTCTGATCTTCAAACGTTCATCCTGTTAGATGAATTATTTAAATAACAAGTATCACTAATAATGCTCAACTTTTGTCTAAGTTTAGTACACATAATTTTTCCTTATTGTCAGGAATGAAAGCAAATCTGTTTTAAAGCCTCTTGCAGGGGAAATGAAAAAAATATTCTTGTGATGGAGATCTCCCCACACTGCAAGGATTAAATGTTCATTTTTATTTAGGGGAATAATTAGGTGGGCGAGTATCATAGGGGAGAATGGTAGAGAAAGTAAGTAATACTGAGTAGTACCAAGCCTCAATTAGGTAAACTGTTTAAAGCAAAGAGAGAAGCAGAGAAGGCTTTTTTGACAGCACACATATTTTTAAGTAATAAAATGATATACTTTATTCATCGACTAAAGCAAAAAAGTTCTAAATTGATAGTATGTATAACACAATACAAAAAGTATGTTTGCAGTAAACATCATTTAGTAATTCAAGCCTAATGACTTATAATTGTTGTTGGTACCCTGTATGAATGTATGATTGCATATAGTATATTTATCCTGTCCCTACGTGTTTTGCCCCTATGGGCTTCCTCAGGGGATATGAAGGGTTGGGCACACTTAAAATAAGTGACATAACAAATATATTAAGTTTTCCAACTACAATCATAATAAAAAAACATTTATTGATTGCATTTAATAGGATACAGTATCTAATTAGGATGATATGCTGACACAGATTTTGTACATCCTCAATAAGAACATGGTTTTTAAGGGATCAAGTTATGAATTAGAGAAAATCTATAAGTGAATGTAAATAGACTCACTGGTGTTAGCATGAATGTGGATACACCATCTTAATAACAACACGCGACAATGGTATTGATTGGTTGGTTCCAATTGGTAAGGAACGTGTATCTAATGAGATTAAAGTTATAAGATAACGTCAAGAGAAACTGATCTTAGTGAAACTTCACATTACAAGTGAACTTACTGGTGGGTATAAGACAGAAGTTGATCTAGGGTTTAAGGGGCTATTGGAGGTCCTGATCTTTAGAATACTGAGATTCTAGTAATGTTGTTAGATAAAAGGTCAGGTAAGTATTAATTAGAGTTGGGTTTAAGCTTGTTGTAAATGGTAAAGTGATAAAGTAATTAGTAAGGTGTAAACTGATAGTTGATTTCAGGATTAATATAGTAGAACTGGAGTCTCAATTAGTTGGGGGTATTAGTGAAATTGAGTGAAGAAAGCTGAAAAAAGGAAGAAAACCATAAATGTTGAGAGTAATAAACAAGTTATTATAGGTTTCAATAGGTAAGGATTTTGCTGTGAAAATGTACTCACTGTTATTATTTTTGATTGTAGGAAGAAAAAAATGGATTAGGGATCCATTCTAGGGAGAGCATAGAGGATATATATAAATATGGTGAAAAATGATTATTTAATTTTGGTAAAGGTAGGAGTTCAAAAATCAAGGAAGCCAAAATAAAAAGAACATTACTTACTGTGTGTAACAAAGAGCAAAATGATGGTCTGGCAGCAACCGACCAAACATAAAAGGTTGGTACTACTGACAGAGCGTCCTTATAAACATGTAATCGGGAAGAGGATGAGAAGATACCACGCATGCACTGAAAAACCATGAATGCGTGCTAGCTATATTGAGGTTGGTTGAGTTACTACGTGGAAGTAACACCTTACTAACTTAAACCCACTTTATCATTTACAACAAACTTAAACCCAGCTTACCAATATTTTTCCTCACTTTAATTAATACTTAGCTGACGTTTTATCTAATACTATTGAGGATATACAAAATCTTTGTCAGCATATTATCTTAATTGGATACTGTATCCTTTTAAATGCAATCAGTATATATATTGTTTATTATGAATGTAGTTGGAAAACTGAATATATTTGTTATGTCACTCATTTTCAGTGTACCTAACCCTCCATATCCCCTGAGGAAGCCCATGGGGGTGAAATATACTATATGCAATCTTACATTCATACTGGGTACCGCCAACAATTATGAGTCATTAAGCTTGAATTAATAAATGATCTTTACTGTAAACATACTTTGTGTATTGTGTTATACGTCATAGTTCTCCCCAGAGGGTTTTAGTCGGTTGCTCCGCCCGGCTGATTTGAATACCCCGCCCAGCTCTCAGCAGCTCTCATCCTCGGACGCACGGATCTCAGTGAGGCTGCTCTGTGCCATCTGTGCTGTGTGTCATCCCTTCAGAGGATTGCTGCTTCCATGAGAGGTGAGCACACACAGTTCAGCCTTCATGTGAAGGAGACACAGGCAGCCCCGCCCCCATCTCATAGCACAAGCTCAGATTTCTGCCTGTGAAATGTACGGAAATCCACCTCTAGCTCTGCGTGTGAATTCTGTATCCTCACAGCTCTGTGTGTACAAACCTCCATATCTCCTAAACTGTATGTCACAATGACTTGTAATTTTCATGGTGTACAGGGGACCCTCATAGATACTAGTTACTACAATTTCAGCCCCCCTAGCTTTAAAGAATTCCAAGATATGGGGGTCACAAATGTAAAAAGTTATGAAAATTGAACTTTGGGGTTGCTGTTTCAGAGGAAAGTGCAACTAGGAGTCCTAAATTGAAAGTGCAAATTGGGGTCCCTGGAGCCACTAACATAGCAAGGAGCATTGGGGTGGGGCCCCTAAATATATACCTACCTGTCACAAACCTATACTTATGAAACTACTGTCTGCTTCTTTTCTTTGGACACCAATTTCTCTGAGAATAGGGTTACAAAACTGAAAATATAGGTGCAAGTGGCGGGCACATTCTCCCCTTACAATCTCATTACTACAGCATCATTAGAACATAAAACACTCTGCCCATCAAAATGGGCTTCCCTGCCCTGTTACACATTCCTGTCCTCTTAACTAACATTCTGAACTTCAATTGGGGAATGGGGCGGTGTAAGAAACCAAAAATATAAGTACAAGTGGGGAACATCAGTGACTACCATCCCCTAAAACTTCATCACTATAGTATCATTGGAAAATGAACCCTGCCCACTAAATTTTATTGAGGTTGAGGTACAGGAAGGTTACAGTCGTGTAACAAGAAAGTGCATTGTGATGGACAGTTTTTTTTTAATGTTGTATTGATGCCATGGTGATGAAGGGTGATAGCCACACATGTCTCCCACTTCCACCTATATTTTTGTTTCCCTGCACCTCCTAATTCTGGAGAAAATGGGGTTTGAGGTAAGATGCAGACAGATATGTGTAACAGAGCAGGCAGCAAATTTTGCTAGGTAGAGATTTATGCTCTCATAATGCCATACTAATTACATTTTAAAAAGGTTTAGCCACAAGTGTCCCCCACTTGCACCTACAGTTTCAGTTTCCTATGCCTCCACGTGTACCTTAAAAATTTCAAGTTATTACAACCAACGGTTTAGGAGATCTGAAGGTTTGAACACAGCGAGTTGTTAGGCTGCAGAATATGACAAGCAGCTATTACACTCACATTGCTATCACACTGCGCTGCCGATGACATTACACACTGCGGTTAAACGTCACAAACTGTTTTTATATAGAATATGGGCAGTGATGAGAGGGGGTCACTGGCTGTCTTGTCCCTATCTGATATCACATGCATGATGCTATTAAAGCATCGCCACATTATTAACATTATATTTAAGAGTGACTTTCTCTGTTATGTAATGGGAAAATGTGCGTTTTTTGTTTTTACACTTTTGTGGAGAGGACCTCTCCCTTTCAGTCTTCACTTCCATTTCAGTAAAGACCGAAGGGGAAATCCGCAGCCTCCTGGGATATTTGTGTCACTGCTCCTTGTGTGCATGCATCTTCAGAGGCTTTCTTATAATGTAAAAAAAAGTGTTCAATCTAATGCATGCACAGTGAAAGGCAGCATTGGAGAGAAGGTGAAAGCTGAGCCAGCATAGGCCTCCTTGATTCTGTAAAAGAATCAAGAAAAAAAAAATGTTTTCACAAAAGTTCACTTTAACTAAATATAGACACAGGAGCACATCTGAAGTTAGGCTGAATTCACACCAGCAGTAAGGTTACATTTGTACATTCCTCATGCCAGGAACCACTGCTGCCTAAAAAACGTCTAGCTCTGAAAAAGCCCACTTACCACCTGTTACCAATCCTTGGTGCCCAGCACTTACCGCCTGTTACCAATCCTAGGTGCCTAGAATTTACCGCCTGGTATTAATCCTAGAGGCCTAGCACTTATGGCTTGTTACCAATCCTAGGTGCC